>NC_091132.1:77049605-77327105 GCF_040183065.1 Periplaneta americana
AAGGATTCGGTTCTTATGTGAGGTCTTCCGAAAGGGTTTCTTTGATGAAAAATTGAAACATACCTCTTTGCGTTCCGCGTCACTCTCACTTGTTCCAGCCTGGCCTACATGATGCTTCAAATCCACACTGTTATTCTGTATTAAGTTCTTGTACCACTTCTGTATTCTAGTCTGGCCGAGAAGGTGGTGTGCTTCTGTATCGCGTTCTGAAGTTCCTTTGTACTTGAGTACCCGATCTGGTTACAAAAAACTATGGAATACATTGTACTTTTTCCTTTTCAAATGATGCTACTCGTCAACAGGAAGAGACAATGCCGGTTATTCAATAATTTACAAAAATCTTTCGAGTTACTCTATCATATGAGCCAGAGTATATTCTCGAATGTTCGGTTACATCCTGTTATTATATTGTGAATTTGTAAATAACCATTCTGTACACCCTGTAGATTTTGAAAGTCTGGTGTAGAATATTATTACTCATACGTTCCAGAAGGATATGTAAGACAACATTAATAGGGATTAATGAGTGGTTTATATAGGCCTATTCTCTAAATAATTGAAAACAAAGAGAGCATTCAGATATTTTTTTCGAGAATATAAAGTGTGGAACATTAGCAAACCACATATTTCTGTGCAAATATTATTAGTGCCACTGCTCAGGGAATCTGTTGAAATATAGGAACATTAATTTTCTCTTTCTCCTTTCTAATTTTGCACGTTCCGTTGTTATAATTGAATTCCAAAGCACAAATGCATATATCAGTTCGTGGATAATAAAATACTGCAAGTGAATCCGATGTCGGAAAATAACCTAATGAATTACGGGCTATATTAGATCCAAATTTCTAATTAAAATTATAAGTTAAATCAGCTTATTCATGAAAATTTTATTTCACTGTCTAAAGTATATCAAGATTTTTGAGGCAGTAATGTGAGTTTACCTGCCAGTCCGAAGCTGCATTATGGCCTGAGTTCGATACCCTCTTACCCACTTGGGGTAATTATCTGCTTGGGTTTTTCCGAGGTTTTTCCCAACTATGAAGCAAATGCCAAGCATAGTCCACCGCTGTGGTCTCGTGGTAGCGTCTTCGCTTCCGAACCCAGACGGCCGGGGCTCGATTCCCCGCTTGGGACGAGTTGCTTGAGTGAATTTTTTTCGGGGCTTTTCCGTCACTCCTATGGATAAATATCAGATAATTTTATCAGGCATATGGAACTTCACTCACTCTCGCCACTTCCTTTCCTCCCACATCATCCTTATCATTCTGGTTGTCTTACTTGGTTTTCAGATCGCGCCTGCGGCGGCCCTCCGAAGCCGCTGACTCTCTCAGCCTGCCTCCGTGGATATGTCAAGCTAAGGTAGCTGGTGGCCAGCAGCGGAACCCACTCCCTTCCTGACGGGATAGAGGCTTACACCTCAGACCGTTAAGACTGGAGAGGGGGCTTACACCTCGGACCGTTTGAGGGCGAATGTGGGGGCTGTTGGGGTGAAATGGTATATAGATTTGGAAGGATGGCGGGACTGATCGTTAGGGTGTTAGCGATTAGGTCGGTTCGGCGTGGATGCAGTCGGTGGGCTTGCAACTCATCCCAGGGGCGCAAATAGACCTCAGGTCGCGGTGCACAGGGGTATTCCCCTCCTAACGTCATTGAGAGAGAGAAAAAAAGTCAGGCATTCACATAGAGAATTCTGTGCTTCATCTCGCCAAATATTAAGGCACTACCACCAATTACATCAATGCTATAATGAACTAAAAATCTTTGGTACGATTTGATTTTAATTTAGAATATACAGTACAGTTAAATTAAGCAGAAATGATATTCTATTGAAAGTTGTAAAATTCGTTTTTGAAAAAATTTAAATTTACGCCATTTTCATTATCTGATATCACGATACAAACATTTCTCGCTACAGAAGTTGAAGGTCGACATTAAACTGTTTGTACGGAACGGTTTAATTCGCCAGTGATGAGTACAGGATAGTTAATCAGAATTTATTATTGTACAGACTCTGTTAATGAAAGTAAAAAGTAGCACAGATTTTAAATTTCAGTCCTGCAATATTCCACAATTAGGCGTAAGGGAATCTGAAAACTTACTGGGACACCGGCGTGGCTCAGTCGGCTGAGGCGTTTGCCTGCTGATCCGGAATTGAGCTTGGGCGTGAGTTCGATTCCCGCTTGGTCTAATTACCTGGTGGTTTTATCTATCAGTAATTAAAATGTCAGGTAGTATGATTCGATTATTATTGAAAGGTCACATGACCACTTTTTTGACAAATTGAATTATGACCATCATCATATTCTTGTTAGTGTAGCGCACCGTTTGCTGAAGAGAAGGCATAAATATGTGCAGTCTACCGAATGTTACAGTGAAAAGTTTCCGTTTAGTATTGAAAGGGCAGGTATTCTGAACATGTGATCTACCATTAACAAACTCTCTTTTTTCCCATCATCCTTTGTATGATGTACAATATAAAATCTCATGAATCCATTCTTTTTTTACAACAGTTACTAAATGGCGAATAGTTGAATCATTAGGAAAAGAAGTGCCTAAAGATCAGAAAATATACTTTTAAATTTCACAGTATTCAGTGATGGTTTTTGATGCTAAGTCCCGGGGTACAGTGGTTGTATATGAATATATTTATGGAGTAATGACACACACATTCAAGTTACTTCATAGAACTAAGCGATGTAATCTAATGACTTGAAACTACTTTAAAGTAAATCATATTATGGAAAAGTTCAAATATATAAGAAGAAAGTTGAAGAAGTCAGCTAAGTTATGCAGTATGTACTTCCTGAATATCTTCAATTTATGAAGAAATTCTCCAGTGGGTAATAGAAGAAAAAGCAATGACGATGACTGAAAACTTCAGAGGAAGTGTTTAATGAAGAAACTTAAAAGCTTTTATGCTTTTAAATTGCTTTATTTCAGAAATAAGATATATTGCCGTAGCAAAATATTGTTCTTAACGGTTATATTCTTGAATATTTGTTAGTCAATAATAGTTAAAACACATTTAAGAGCATAAAAATTCATTTTATTACGTTTTACTTATTGCTTATTATTGAAAGGGCACAAGTCCATCATAAATATTATTTTTATACAGTTAAGTTTTAGTGATGTTACCATTAATTCATGCATGTAAATGTAACTTTACACCTTTGTCGTCGAATAAAAATAACTGATTACACTACAAAGTACCGTTAGCAGAATAAACAGTTTTTTAATTGTCCTGAAAAATTGACAAACGAGGGACATGTGACCTTTCAAAAATAATCTGTTCATATATGGCGAATCCTCGGCATCATCGCGCCAAATACCATGTCGCCGTTACCAATTCCATCGACCTAAATAACCTAGTAGTTAATAGAGAGTCGTTAAATAACCAACTAAAAATGACTGATAGCTTTACACAAGATTTTCTGTTGATAAGACAGTTTCAAAATTTATTTATGTAACTGAAGGAAAAACTTGTACCATCTTGTGGAGCAAGCTATACGAGATGATATTGAAAGCTATGCTGAAATCGATAAAATTTCATTCTGTTTATCCAAACGTTTTAATAATAGTGTTATCTTATTTAAATATTTAACGAAAATGATTACCATAGATTACGTCTGGCATGTTTGCTACTATGATTCTGTTAGCAATTATTTCTTGTTTCTGTGAGACTATTATTAAAATTATTATTTTTATTTTTATCGTCATAATATCTGTAATCTTGTAAGTAACGGTCATGTAATTTTGTCTATCCTTGCCCGAGAGGAATCTGGTATACGCGGTAGAGGTTGCGCTCTGGCTCATCAATGCTATTTGTTCACCAACAAGACAAAGGGAATGAAGAGTATTCTGCTTCGACCCAGAATTTGCATATATACGATGCACTCATTTTAGCATTGCATTCAGGGCGTAACTATGGAAATTGAAGCAGAGCAGCAAGGGCGGATGCAGAATGAAATATTAGCTTGTTGTTAAAGTAGAGGGTTTACCAAAACCCTAATTCACGTGTTGCAACAGATCCTATTCCAGCCACGTTGGTCTAGTTTCTACCTTCACAAATTGATAAATAAATTTCTCTTTTTAAATCCCTCTTCGTCCCAAGTTGCTTGTCCATGCCATGTCGGTTTATGTCGTTGTGCTGGATTAAAATTATTGATTTCATAATTGAATCGATGAGTTCGAAAACCAGTAATCTCCACTTTTTTTTTTTTACAAAATCTAGTTTTTTTTCACTATACTATTGTACTGAGATAGACATACCGTTTAGGCTGAAAACAAATCATCTCCTACTGGATATAGAAACTATTGAACAGTGAATTCTCTATTTAGTTAGAAAGCATGTCATGTCCTGAAGATGATTACTTAGAAAAATTAAACGTTTGGGTTATATTATAAAGAATGAAGAATATATCTTGAAAAGATTTTTTACATTCCTGCAAACAACGAAAACTAAGTCTAATTTGATAAAAGAATTAGGAAATAATATAACCAGTTTAGGACTAATTTGGTTATGGTAAGAAATTGGTGCAATTAATATAAGTTATAATGGAGAGGAGTAATGAGATAGTGAGAAGGAAATGTTTAACAACTTAAATGGTTTAAAATCATTAAGAGATTACAAAGAAATGAAATCATATCATGGGGACAGGAAGAATATACAAAAGTTAAAAACAGAGAAGAAAGTATGGGACTAGCGTGGTGAAAATTTGGAATTTGGAGGTTAAAAATAGAAGAGAAGACGTAGAAAAAGATATGTCGTCGTTGTCCTATGTGCAAAATATGAAAATTTTCAGTAAGAAGAGAAAAAACATTTATTCTTCTATGGCAGTAGTGCATAGGAGATTGTGAATTCTTACATTTTCGAAAGAAAGAAATAGAATTACATATAGGAGATTTCATTTTTTCTGTATCACTATTTAAGTTATTTAATAGAACAAAAATCTAAAAATCGATAAATATGTTACGTAAGAGTTATTGCAGAAACAACGACGATGTCCTTTATGTAATCAAAAAGAAGACGCGTTATACATTCTACAATATTGCCCACAAAACGAAAGAACGAGAACTTTTTTTATTGAGGAGCCTTTACTAAAACTAAACGTAGAAAGAGCGTATAGGAAATTGCATAGAACAGTAAACTGAAGAAAATTGAGGGAACTCGGAAAATTTTTGTATATATTTAAGAAAAAATGGGAAGGGAGAAAAAAGAAAGGAAAAATGTTTTGTTTTATTTAACGACTCTCGCAACTGCCGAGGTTATATCAGCATCGCCGGTGTGCCGGAATTTTGTCCCGCTGGAGTTCTTTTACATGCCAGTAAATCTACTGTCGCAGTTAAGCACACTTAAATGCCATCGACCGGCTCGGGATCGAACCTGCAACCTCGGGCATAGAAGGCCAGCGCTATACCAACTGCACCAACCAGACCGACGGCAAGGGAAAAACTAAGGTAGAAACATATACAGGGTGATTCACGGGAATTTACCGCACTTACGGAGCTTATTTCCAAAGACATTCTGAGCAAAAATTGTCATATAAACATCGGTCCTATTCTCAATATTTACAGAGTTACACTAATTCGAAGGTCTTAGTAACATACCTTTTTTCTTTAGTTTAAAGGTTAAAACAATATTACAAACAGGGAATGGACTATTCAGAAGTTTCATTCCTTTAATTGGCTAGTGTTCTGAACATAAAAATTTGTTAATTGCTTTGTACAGATTTTTATTTTTACAATTTTTAACTAAAAATTACATTACTCTTACTCACTTATCACAAAAATTGTTACAAATCATACGACTTTAGGAACTTAATTCTTTACAGTTTAATTATAACAATTTGTGATTTGTAACAATTGTAATAAATGCGTAAGAAAATATAATTTTGTAATTAAAAATCGGAAAACAATTCTGTACGAAGCAACTATGAAATTCGCAACAATTTTTATCTTCAGAATACTAGCTAATTTAAGAAATGAAACTTGTGAATAGTTCAGTCTTTTCCTGTAATATTGTTTTATCCTTAAAACTAAAGAATAATAGAATTTTACAAATAACTTCAAATTAGTGTAACACTGAAAATATTGAGATTAGGACAAATGTTTATATGACATTTTTGCTCAGAATTCCTCAGGAATAAGCTCTGTAAGTGACGGTAAATTCTCGTGAATCAGCCGGTATATAAGAAATATTAATTAAAGGGAAACAGTTTTTGTTAAGAAATAACTACAATGATTGTATGTAGTATGGAATATATAGTAATAATTATTAATAGTAAAATGTAGTTAAAGGTAGGTTCCTGGAAAACAGAAGACTTGTAAGGAACCCGGAGGTTCATTGCCGCCCTCACATAAGCCCGCCATCGGTCCCTATCCTGTGCAAGATTAATCCAGACTTTATCATCATATCCCACCTCCCTCAAATCCATTTCAATATTATCCTCCCATCTACTTCTCGGCCTTCCCAATTACTTATTATTTTACTTAATACAAATTACTTCTTAATACGAATCAGAAATAGTCCCTGATTCATAAAATATGGTCACTTAAAGACTTTTAATATTCCACATTAATGCAACAATCCACCCTCTATTACGTACTAAAATATTTCGATGATCACCGCTAGGAACGCTGATTTACAATATTGTTGTCATTACTTATTGAATAGCCTAGTAATATGTAAATTTCACTTTTTTCGTTTATAGTAAATTTCTAACATATGAAATGCAGTTATTTACAAATATAAAATTATTAAACAATAAGAATAAGAATAAGAACAGCCATGAAATCCTATTAGGACAAGACCCTCCTGTAACGCCTGTTAGGCTGCTATTAAACTATCAAAGTTCTTTGACAGCGATCTTTTATAAAATATATGACAGTGTAATGGATTTATTTTATAAAAGTTTCTTTGATAAAAGATCTTTTATAAAATGTAACTGCATCTTGTTATCTTTGATAAAAGATTTCTATACCTTGAAAGAAATATGGCGAAAGCAAGTATAACTGGACTGTTACGACCACAAAAATTCTGATAGTCTATCGGAGTATGAAGGTAATGAAACTTGAAAATATGTGATTTATATAATATAATATTAACATTATATAATATTAAAATTAATAATAATAATAATAATAATAATAATAATAATAATAATAATAATAACATCATCAATAATAATAATAATAATAATTTATAATAATTGGTATAACTTTTCAAGTTCTCGCATTGTAGCTCTTTCGATAAGTTCTGGTGGAATCTCTCCATGGATTAAGCCATAGGCGTTTCTTTTTCTGTTTCTTTTTCAATAACACGCATATTGTAATAATTGAACTAATTGCAAGTAAACAAGCATAATACTGTTCTTCATTCATGGTGTTGTGAACTTAACACGTAAATATTAATATCAACAAATCATATACTTAACGTGCAAATGTTATTATCAACAAATCACAAACTTAACGGATAAATATTAGTATCAACAAATCCTCGGAACACGTGTTAACTGTTGTGGAACAAGGGTTAGGAGAGCTTTTGTTCTTAACTTTAGGTGATCTTCGATAAAATCTTTTATAAAAGATTTTATGTAGTGTAATATACCCCAAATCCATTCTTTTATCAAATATATTTGATACAATATTTCATTGTATTTGTAACAGCAGCAGTACAGGGCTAGCTCAGTTACTTTCAATTGGCGAGCCAATCCAATTGAGATTTTTAACTCCTCTTCCTGCCTTCCTGTGGTTAATTCTTTTCTCTCCATTTGTGCGTTCGGCTTTTGCACTACATTACATCTTCAACCTACATATATACTGATTAAACAATATCGAAACCACTCTGAATTAATCGTTTTACTCTCATTCTTGTCATGTTACGGTTTCCGAAAAGGTCAACCAAGGTTTTGGCAATCAGTGCTTGTATTTTGGTGTTGTGGGCGGCAGAGGTTTCCCAATATATCATTGTAGCTGGATAACTAATAGGACACGATGTGTGCTGGCGCTCCTGTTGTCCTAAATTACGAGTAACTGCCGTATCGGTTACGGCGGTCATTCTCCTGAACTATACATCACACCGTGCATGTACTGCAATCTGTTCAGAGTCTGTAATTTGTAACCTCTGCTCCTGGGACCCTTGCGAGAGAGAAATCTAAATTCATACAGCACCGCATCGATCACTTCGTGTGAAGATTTGTGTTTCAGTCAGTTAGCCAGTCTGTCAGTCAGTCAATCAGTTAAGGCTGACCAAATAGTTAGCCGCTAGCCAGTCAGCCCACCCAATGCAGTGGTGAGTGTGTTAATCTATCAAGCCCGGTTTCATCAAAAGTGTTTAAAATAGAGTCGTGCACAACCGGTTACGGAAAATAGAAATCATATATTGCTATTTAACGCCTGGAGCTGTAGTCAATATGCAAAGCTCTTCCGTCTTGCAGCAGAGTGTCTCAGTATTCGGTTTAACGAATATTCGAAAGTTGTTTCTCACTCTTTGTGGGTGGACGGTAAAGGCAGACCACATTCAAGAATGCAGGAGTTCCAAGAGCCCTTGCAAGAATGCGATTATCATCGTGTTGGCCTACCATTCAATTAATAATTATTCTTCTCTCACTACATTCAATCAATCAATCATACACTGATCCATCAATCCATCCATCCATCAATCCATCCATCCATCCATCCATCGATTCATTGATTCATTCATCCAGGGATTCATTGACTCATTGATTTATAAACTGATTAGTTATTAATTAAGTGGTTCATTGATTGATTCATTCATTCATTGGTTGTTTCATTCATTCAGGGATTACAGTTGAGTATCAACAACATACTTCGTGAAATTTTTTTTTAAATTTTATTGGGTTATTTTACGACGCTGTATCAACATCTAGATTATTTAGCGTCTGAATGATATGAAGGTGATAATGCCGGTGAAATGAGTCCGGGGTCCAGCACCGAAAGTTACCCAGCATTTGCTCGTATTGGGTTGAGGGAAAACCCCGGAAAAAACCTCAACCAGGTAACTTGCCCCGACCGGGATTCGAACCCGGGCCACCTGGTTTCGCAGCCAGACACGCTGACCGTTACTCCACAGGTGTGGACTCGTGAAAGTACTTTAATTTCTTTTTGTTAATATCACTAGATCTTCTTAAAAACGATTTATTAATGAAATAATAATGTATCTGCTTAGAGTAATTAAAAGACATTATATATTAACAACTACTATTTTAGAGGTATGCATTTTCAGTTTAAAGTGTAAATGTTACACTAGAATGTATGTATTTATGTGCTCGTCTATTTAGTAGGTAATTGTAATTTATTCTATTCTTGCATTTCTTTACACACCAGATTTCATATTATGCATTAGCCTACACTTATTTTCTTTGTTGTTACCTGTATACATTTGTTCATTTATGTATTAGTTATGAAGATAAGTGTATTAAAGTGTCCAGTCAATAATTTATTGTAGGCCTATATCAAACAAATACATTTTTTGATAAGACAAAGTAAATTTCCTTCAATTGTTACTTCGATTGTGTATTCAGACAATGTTATTTTCGTGTATGATGAAGCACGCCTGGTGTTCTGTCTAGCCTGCAAAACATAAGGGGTAATCGGTTGAAATTCGAGCATTAGGTCGGATGCCCGATCTTGACGGATGTTCTCTGACCGGTCGGATGTAAACCGGTTCTCTACTTTAAAAGTTAACCTCGTGTTATACAATTTTAACTCTATATTTAACTAAAATTCTATTTCATTAACAGAAGTTAGTTTTAACACCTACTTTCAGTTGGGTTAAATGTTTAACTAGGGACTAAAAACAAAATCGCTGCTGTAAATCATGTTTGTGATGCAGAATTGCTCTATTTAGACTACTAACTTAGAGAGACACCTGAGAAATTATTTTCAAAATCTCCCTGAGGAAGAATTGAGGGGTTTGGGGGAAAACAAGGCAGCTTCAATTTGTTTCATTTTGAGCTATTTATGCGCAGAAGAAAAAAAACGCTGTGTCGTTTGGTCGAAGAACAAGGTAATTCCAAGAATTACATTCAGAATTATAATGCATTTTGGACCTGCCTCTTTCTGTACATGCTTATTGTTTGGCGGTAAGTTTTATTTCATTATCCAGAAAAGTACTGAATTGGAACTGCCTGGTTTTTCCCCCAAACCTCTCAATTGGTAAGGAGATGCAGATTGTCGAAAGCTGTGGTCAGTAAGATTGTCAAAGAAATTCACAAGAGATTAGAATACACAGGCTCCCTCTTCTATGCTCTAGGTGCTATTAACATGATATTATTATGCTACAGAGCCTTTTCATATGATTGCTGGAGTTTCAAAAGCTACTGTTAGCAGAATTGTCTCTAAGTTGTCTGTAGCTATAGCATCAATGAGACAAATGCTTCTAGAAATGCGAATTACCCTTATTCAGTGTTACTATAAATGTAATAGAGATTGTTCCAGCGCACTGAGAAAATTCAGAACTTTAAATATCGATAACCCTGCAATTTATCGTTATTGTGGAAGGTTGTAAAAATTTAAGATATTCCGTAATATTTTCTTCTGAATGTTGTAGCTCCAATGTAAGTCAATTTCAAAGAAAAAAAAAACATTATTTTACTAAAAATTATTAAATTTCATACCTATCATTACCAGATCAAATAGTCATATATTCTGATGTACAAAATTAAACCAATAGTTTAGGAGATCTAGCTGTACACGGAGAGACGGATAGATGACAAAAGGCATGCGCAGAAGTACAATTTCGATATCAGGGATACTGAAAACGTATTTGAGTGAAAAACTCGAAGTATATTTTTATAGGTTCACAACACAGTGTGTTTGTACTTTGTATAATGAAACAGTAAAGGCTAATTCAGTTTTATATTTAATTACAAAATCTCAAATTATATACAGGGTGTACGTGATATAAACTGGCAATATTATGTAGACAGTATATATCGGTCTACTGAACAAAATGTCTAGTGAAATTTCATTATTTCTTATAATAATTATAATTGTAATTTCTAAAATATTATGTTTTTAAGATTGATAGTAGTCTATTTGTTTACATTTCGACTGAGTGTAAATGCCATTTCCAATGACCTTGCGCCCAACACAGACCAATGCACAACAGAATAACAAACGACTGCTTCAGCGTACGTATCGGACAAAGTAAATAGACGGACAGACAGACAAATAGATTTATTCGTTCCATTATATTCTTAGATTTTCTTTGTAGCATAGAATGAAGAACATGTCCAATTCTTAAGTTTAACATATAAAAATGCAATTATGAAATATGTACATAATTAATACCTTAATAACAATAACATATTGTATACAATGCAATAATTTTTATCATTTAATACTATTAAAATATTTACACAGTACTGTGAAATGTCAAAAATTCATCTACAGAATAGTAAGAGCGAGATATTAAGTAATTTTTTAGTTTTACCCTAAATAATGCAGGGTTTTGGTTATGATTCCTAATGTCTTCAGGAAAACTATTGAAAATTGTTATCGCCATGTAACGTACTCCCCTTTGATAGCATAATAAATTTGATGATGGCGTATGAAAATCATTCTTTTTGCGGGTATTTATACTATGTATGACCGAATTAGTTCGAAAATTTTCTTTATTACATAAGAGGAAATTTATTAAAGAGTATATCGTCGTTGTTCCTGCAATAACTCCTATGTGACATATTTATCGATTTTCAGATTTTTGCTCTATTAAATAACTTAAATAGTGATACAGCAAATAATAAAATCTCCTGTATGTAATTATATTTCTTTCGTTCGAAAATGTAAGAATTCACAATCTCCTATGCACTGCTGCCATAGAAGAATAAATGTGTTCTTTCTTCCTACTGAAATTTTCATATTTTGCACATAGGAGTTATTTCAGGAACAACGACGATATGTACTGATTTGTTAAGGTCAGAATATCTCGTTTGTTTTTTAAATAATCTACATAATTCTCTAGTCTTTGCTCCAACTATTATTCTAATTACTCTTTTTTGTAATAAGAATGTATTTTTACTATCTGCAGAATTTCCCCAAAATATTCATAATGGAATGAAAATAGACAAAATATATTGTCTTTAAGATACTGCTGTTTAGGTATTCTTGTAACGACCTAATTGCGAAGCATGCTGAGCTAAGTTTGGGGGTTATTTCTTTAATATGATTTTTCCAATTTAATGTATTATTAATATGCAAACCAAGAAATTTGGTTGTTGATGTTTCTAGTAGGTGTATACTGTTGGTACTTGTGTCTAATGTTTCAGATATTAAATTTTAATTGGTTTTGAATTGAATTATGTCTATTCTAATTTTAAAAAAAGTTACACCCACAAAACACTTTGTGTTCTGGAGAAATCTTGACAGTTACAGAAAAGCATTTTTGATTTTCTTCTTCAGTTATTTATGCCCTTACTTACTAATTTTAAGGAACCCCTGAGGTTCATTGCCGCGCTCACATAAGCCCGCCATTGGTCCCTATCCTGAGCAAGATTAATCCATTCTCTATCATCATATCCTACCTCCCTCAAATCCATTTTAATATTATCTTCCCATCTACGTCTCGGCCTCTCCCTAAAGGTCTTTTTCCCTCTGGCCTCCCAACTAACACTCTATATGCATTTCTGGATTCGCCCATACGTGCTACACGCCCTGTCCATCTCAAACGTCTGGATTTAATGTTCCTAATTATGTCAGGTGAAGGATACAATACGTGCAGTTCTGTGTTGTGTAACTTTCTCCATTCTCCTGTAACTTCATCCCTCTTAGCCCCAAATATTTTCCTAAGCACCTTATTCTCAGACACCCTTAACTTATGTTCCTCTCTCAAAGTGAGAGTCCAAGTTTCACAACCATACAGAACAACCAGTAATATAACTGTTTTATAAATTACCACCAGTATTTTTTGGCGGTTTATATCGTTTACATTCTGTACAACAGTTCTATGTGTAAACGATTTCTTGTATTAACATCTCCTCTAGCGGACTATTAGAGGGAAATGAGTTCCTAGAAGTCGCCTTTCTTTCTCCCCCACTTGGCGTGGGTGTGCGAAGGTGTACCCACGCGACAGAGAGATAGAATCTCCATACATCCGTAATATAGAGGAGATCGAAAAATCTTACTTACCGGAAACCGAATTACTTTTCCTCGCGGAGACTGTATTTCGAATCAGATGAACAATTTCCGAAGCAAATGCATCTGTGGGGGTAGAGAACCTGTCATTTTATTGAATGGAATTAATATCAGGAATGTAAATATAAATCGTCGTTGTGTGCGGTGACTCATCCGCTTGCGTGTTGCGGTGCTCTTCCTTTTTAGAATACTGAGGTCACGTGATTGTTCAATATAGTTCCCACGTGCTACCACCCGGTGCTTCGCAAGAATTTGTCACTTTGTGTGTTGTAAATGACATGGAATGATGAAAAAGCTAATTATGATATATCTGTAAGACGCAAGTCATCTGGATTTTATTTATACGAATATGAAGTTACGCAATCCCTCATTTTCCTAATCGATTCTGTAAATACAGTATTCATAATCACCACTGGAATACAGAATGTATTACTGTGCTTAGCTGAGTTAGTTCATAATGATAAAATTGCGTGTTTGAGTATCACTCCATGTATTTTGTTTTAATGTCCTATTTTAATGTCGGGACCACGTGAAGTTATATTTCAGAAATGCTTCAGTCTTTAATTCTACCTCATCTACACTACCTCAGAAAGTTTGGAATTTAGAAGATTGTATTCCGCGAATTTCTTAATTATTGATTTTAAAGGCATTCTACACTACACAGGACATACTGAAAGATGATGTCGGTCCATCTCTGTATTAGAGTTACACAGTTAATAAATTCAGAAATAATTGTAATTTTCATTCTCTCCCAGTGATCTCCACTTCCAAATGTTGTAATAGGCTATACTTTCAAGAACATAAAATTTCATCAACTAATTTATTTATTCCCATTTTTATGTTATTTTTAGATATACCATATACAAAAATTATTAAGTTCTATCACATATCAAAGGCAGGCATACACTGTAGCCTAATATATATTGATTTATTCAATTATGCATTTAAATGTTTATAAAATTGAAAGATAATTTACGCATTATGTAGCCTATATATATATATATATATATATATATATATATATATATATATATATATATATACTATGTGTGTGTAACAATAATTATTTTTTTTCTATTTTCTTTTCATATTTCTTTGGTCTAGCCAATTATAGGGGATAAAATAAAGCAGCTGCCCTTTCAGGCCTTAACTGATAAGCTTCTAATGAAGAATCCTGCATATATAGTAGTTCCGAAACTTCGATTGAATCTTGTCTCGAAACACAGTTGAAAAATTTAAAATCTTCTTCAGCAGCCTGAACTTCTATGATTAATTTCTGATTTCCTTGTTTTCTACTATTCCAATTCATGTACACCGTCTTACATCTTGCAGGAAGAAATTCTGGCAGTTTGAATTAAAGGAATGTCTACATATAAGCCTACAGGATGAAAGTGAAATAACTTTGAAAGAGAGGGACGATAGGGTACACGTAAATTAATAGAAAATCTATATTACGTTTTGTAATTAATTCGAAAATTAAGTTTGAAGTTTGAGCAGTCTGGCAACATCGTCGCTAATACACTCTATCACGATACAGATCTAAGAAGTCAACGAACGCGGTGAGTCTCCGTGCGGAAGCTGCATTCTGCGGAGACTCCATTCGCTCGCTTCGTGCAATGTCTTGCATTTAGAGGGTTTTAAAATTAAATTGACAAGGAAAATCGTTCACGCTATTGAAATACGCCAGAGGGATAAATTATTCTTTATTAGATTTCCTATCGATATGGACAAAAATCACAATCCTAATCGCAATAATTACCCAATAAGAGGTTGTTAAACATTTGGGGGGGGGGAAGATTTTTTTTCTGAAAAAGTTATTAACTTTCCGCCAATATGATGTACTCTTTTTGTTACATATGACATAAGCTATTTGCTCTGGAAATCTGTTAGGCTATTTCACTTCCACCCTGTATATGAGAATGAAATTTGGAAACAGATGCTCAAAGACAGAAGCCGCATGACATTTCAAACATCACTATCGGGACTCACAGAATTGGACCATCGGAGAAATTATGTTATACTTACTTACGACTTTTGAGGAACCCGGAGGTTCATTGTCGCCCTCACATAAGCCCGTCATCGGTCCCTATCCTGAGCAAGATTAATCCAATCCCTACCATCATATCCCACCTCCCTCAAATCCATTTTAATATTATCCTCCCAAATACGTCTCGGCCTCCCCAAAAGTCTTGTTCCCTCTGGCCTCCCAACTAATACTCTATATGCATTTTTGTATTCGCCCAAACGTGCTACATGCCCTCACCATCTCAAACGTCTGGATTTAATGTTCCTAATTATGTCAGGTGAAAAATAGACTACAATGCGTGCAGTTCTACGTTGTGTAACTTTCTCCATTCTCCTGTAACTTCATAACTCTTAGCCCCAAATATTTTCTTAAGAACCTTATTCTCAAACACCATTAATCTCTGTTCCTCTCTCAAAGTGAGAGTCCAAGTTTCACAACCATACAGAACAACCGGTTATAGAACTGTTTTATAAATTCTAACTTTCAGATTTTTTGACAGCAGACTAGATGACAAAAGCTTCTCAACCGAATAATAACAGGTATTTCCCATATTTATTCTGCTTTTAATTTCTTCCCGAGTATCATTTATATTTGTTACTGTTGCTCCAAGGTATTTGAATTTTTCCACCTCTTCGAAGGATAACTCTCCAATTTTTATATTTCCATGTCGTACAATATTCTGGTCACGAGACATAATCATATACTTTGTCTTTTCGGGATTGACTTCCAAACCTATCGCTTTACTTGCTTCAAGTAAAATTTCCGTGCTTTCCCTAATAGTTTGTGGATTTTCTCCTAACATATTCACGTCATCCGCATAGAGAAGAAGTTGATGTAACCCGTTCAATTGCAAACCCTTTCTGTTATCCTGAACTTTCCTAATTCTAGAGCGAATTTAAAAAGCAAAGGTGATAGTGCGAACCAACAAAGACAAAAGTAATCTAAAAATAGGAACAAAATAATAACACAAATAATTAGATAAAAAAGAATTAATAACGCAATTTGGGTTATAATTAATAATCTTAATATTATATAGCTTAGGAATGGGCCTGTATTTCCATCTCCTTGCTTTAGCCCGCAGTGAATTGGAGAAGCATCAGATAGAAACTGGTCTATACGGACTCTGCTGTAAGTTTCGCTATGACAAATTTTAATTAATCGAACTAGTTTCTTGGGAAGACCAAATTCAATAAGAATATTATATACAACTTCTCTCTTCACAGAGTCGTATGCGTTTTGAATTTATGTTATACCATAAATAAAAAAATACATAGTGTAAGGTGCAATATCTTAAAAAAAAAAAAAAAGAAGTAGATATACCGCTTACAACGAATAATATAATTCCAAAATTTGCATTCGTGTATCTATACCAAAGTAGAAGAGACTTAGGACAATGCAAACATAGATGGTGTGACAAACACTTACCGAAATTTAATTTTCATTTGTTCGCGTTTATTATGTTGATAAATATGATGGTGATGATTGTTGTGATCCACACTCATAAAAAGGATAGGCATTTCCAAAACCTCACGCCTACAGGATCGGCACTTATGCATTCTGTCGGCACTTCTGTCTTAAAACAGATTGCTAGCTATCGCACTGCAGTCTGGCAAGTGACCTTTCGTGAAGCTATTGAATTATTTATTTAGGGAAATTAAGAGAGTCTTACCTGAATTTCAAAGCAGTTGCTCAAAATATTCTCATTACATTCTACACATCAGGTCAGAAAAACTCAACTCACTACTTGCCACACAGCAATCTGTCAGGTCGGTAAGAATGCCTGTAACTTAAGTTTGCTTTCAGTACGGTCCATTACATAATTTGTTGGGTTTCCTTAACAGTTATTGCAATACGCCGGCGACAGAAGTCTGTTGCCAATTTACATTGACAATCTCAATTAGTCAGTTGTCTGAACTGTATCAAAAATATTTGTTTAACAATGGTTATATTCACAATATAGCAATGCATTTTCCTCGTTAAAATGTATCTACAAAAACGAAGTCGCATGATTTCTGTTTATATAGGGTGCGGCAGTAGAATATGACGGTTTTTATAGCCCTGTTGTGGGACAATCAGGACAAATTAAAAGAAAACACATATACTGGAAGTAATCTAGTGCAATACAATTTATTAATGTCTGATCACGTTTTTAAAAACTACATTTGATAAGTAGCCTCCGCGGCAACGAATATATTCCTGCAATCTGCTATGAAAGTTCTGCATAACTCGCCCTAACAAAACAGGTTCAATGGCACTAATTTGGTTCCTTATGTTTTGTTTCAGCTGGATGATGATGCGAGGCTTGTTGCGATACACCCTACTTTTGAGATAACCCCATAGGAAGTAATCAGCGCACACTGCTCATGGTTCAATGAACTGTCTGCGAAACATGTTTTTCGAGGACGAACAATTTCACGATTTGGAGACATTACCTGGCCGCCAAGATCTCCTGACTTTACTGTAGCTGGTTACTTCCTATGGGGTTATCTCAAAAGTAAGGTGTATCGCAACAAGCCTCGCACCATCATTCAGCTGAAACAAAACATAAGGAACCAAATTAGTGGTGCCATCAAACCTGTTTTGTTAGGGCGAGTTATGCAGAACTTTCATAGCAGATTGCAGGAATGTATTCGTTGCAGTGGAGGATACTTACGAAATGTAGTTTTTAGAAAGTAATCAGACATTAATAAATTGCATTGTACTAGATTACTTCCAGTGTATGTGTTTTCTTTTATTCGTCCTGGGTGAACCACATCAGGGCTATAAAAATCCTCATATTTCACTGCCGCACCCTATACAAGTTTCGTTGGCACTTTCCAGAAATAATGTAGGCCTACCATCGAAATATTTTGTTGTTAAACTATTTAATAAGTGTTAATAAGGATTAAGTAACATGACTAATACGCAATGTTAGTGATGAGCTCCAACGAGTGTCCCAGAACTTTGTACATAGTTGCAACATGTGTAAAATTAAATGGAGGATATTTTGAGCACCTGCTGTAAAATTAAGGTAACATTCTCTTTAATTTCATAAATAAATAATTCGTTACTTACGTAAAAAATTACTTGTGTCTCTGTAGTGCCGTGAAACGACCAGGATGTTATCCCGAGAGCTGACACTCTGCTTCCCAGACTGTATACGTCGTTTCATAATGTCTGACAAGAGAATTAAACATAGGAGGAGAGAAACATAATTGTTATTCAACCAATGACAGAAGTCTCATTCCAGGTTTGTCTTGAAGTTGGGCGGGAGTGAACGCTTCAGACCGCCAACTTCAAGATAAGCGTGGAAAGAGACCTCTGCCAATGAGTCAATAGCAACTATACTTCTCTCCTCCTCTGCCGGCAATATTTACATCTCCTGTCAAATATTATGGAACGAAGTACAGTCACAGTCTAGTATATACAGTCACGAAGCTCAATACTCAATAAATATGCTTTCATAGATAGTTGCTAACCACCAGGATCGCTACTATCGTCTCATCACAGACCCCTTCCCTAGCAGATGATAAAATGTATTGTACTTTCGATATAGTGTTCTTTTTAAAAAGTTAACACCTTCCTTCCACTATTTAAATATGAAATACATAAGCTTTATATATAATCTTCATAAAGTATATTATATTTTATAAACTTACTGTACTGTCCTGAATCTTTCGGAAGAAGGATAAGTCTGACCTCTTTTTCTTATAATTTATAGTGCTACAAACGTCTCCTTGTCCCATATTATTATTCAAATTATTATATTTTGCGGAGGTGCAGTTGATTGTATAAGCAAGGCACAATAAAAGCCCAAACTAACCAAACCTAACCTGTCACAGATCCGTATGCTCGTATGCAAGGAATATGAGTATAAAGGAACTACCTCAATGCTAGTTTAGCCTACTAACATACTACATTGATCATACTTCAGATTGGAATACCGTAAGAAACGAATAAATACAACTGAAATATAGACAAATTGCATTTACAAGTTATCATACGTAACTTTATGCTTTTATAATGTATAAATGCGAATATTGAAGTACTGGTACAGTAAACATAACCTATAATTTCAAAATATCTAAATATCCGTGCGGTGCAACTGAAAATTATTGAATCGTGCATAAATGAATGTACAAGAATTTCGCAATATTTAATCGAAATAAAGGTAGGTATTACACATACGAACAACGTAATTTCCATACCAAAAATAATATTACACCTTAACTCGCAAGTGAATTATGTCTGAAGTGTCTCATAATCATTGTTTTAAATTTTATTAATGGAATTACACTACATTTGAGAGAAATATATGTTACTCTTTATGCATTCCAAATAATGTATATGGTTGAAACGCCGCCCTTCGTGATCGGGTGAAGCGTGTCACATGATCTGGTCTGCCTTACGCCTGCATTATATCACGATGGCAGTGGCACAGTCTATTGTTCCTAGTACTCACAGCGCTCCAAGCGGCTAGCAACTATCGCGAGAAATGCAAAAAATCATCCCAAGCTTCGTGACTGTATATACCAGACTGTGGTACAGTATCTAGATACGGCAGTGGTTCGATTCGCTCTGTGTATAAATATGTGGTAAAAATTATCTCATTCTTCAGTTTTGGACAGATTTATAATCATAGGGAACTAATAAATATTTTTTCACTGCTGAGGTATCAGTTACAGTCATAACCTCTTTGTCTCTCTCAGATTTATGAACAAGATTTTCTCTTCAATCTTTTGTAGAATTTTCTCAAATTTCTCGGATTTCCCAACTGTTTCCTATCATTCGTTCCTAATACAATCAGATCGGCTGCAGTGGCGAATTTGGTAAAATATTCTATGTATCTTCTATGCTAAAGGTATGCTCGAACAGAACTTTGTCTCGTGAAGTGTTTGCAGGCAACCTGTAGAGTACACCCATTTTAACCTCCTGCTCCATAAGAGGGTGTAAGTATCCTTGAACACGACATCTTGTGTGAGACCTCTAGCGGTGTCTTCTTGTACTGCGCAACTTAAACGTTCCGCATTGATCACGCGAGAAGCCGATTTGATAAGAGGTTTTGAGGAAGGTGAGACTAGGGGTGGGATTGGAAGATGTAGGCTACTATATCCGTCACAACAGCAAGATAAAATTATCTTTTGTTGCAAGTGACTTTATATCTGTAATTCATAGAGGAAGTGTTACAAATATGGAATACCATTGTTTTTGTTTTTTCGTTTTGGAACCTACGTATTTTGAATATTGAACGTAAAGTATCGCCTTGTTTATCGAATATCCCTGTGAATGGCACAATGGACTTAGAAGTTCGAAAGATGTTATAAAATGTTTGAAAAAAATAATTTCTTCAAAATATAACATATTTTCTTCATAAAAATGAAGGTACAAATATGGAATATTATTAACAGTTTACAAGATTAACAAAATTGGAAAGTCAAAATGACCTCTACTAAGAAAAGCATAAAATAAGCATTTAACTTCTTCATTAGATATTTTCCCAACCGTAATACTGAATTCAGATGAATCGTTTTTCACATCTTTTCTCGAGCTTGTTTTATGGCTTCTTGCATTGTCTTTTCATTCCACTGTTTTCTAAATTTGTTAGAAGGTGAGATCTTCTCTCCTCCTACAGGTGCCAACACTAGGAACGAAATAGAAAACCAGGTTATAAAGATGGAATACTAATAATACAAGTATTTCATATTTGTTGTAAGTCAACCTCGAAACATATCACAATTTTAAAACGAAATCAATTAAACATGCATTACTATAAAGATACATTATCATTAATATTTCTAACATTGAGGAATAACAATGTATATTCAAGAAAAGAATTTACCGCCAAAATGTTCTCTTTCCTCGAAAACACAACAATGATAAACGTTTCAGGAGTTCAGTTTCTAACTGCAAACTGACACATCCCCGCGAAAGAGAGTATCAGTGGCTCAGTGCGTAGTAATTTGGAGGGTTTCCGCTAGAATACAGCTCGTCTCAGGTCGTATATCACACTATTTCATATTTTTGTAACATTTCTTCTTCTTTTTCTTCTTCTTCTTTTTCTTCTTCTTCTTCTTCTTCTTCTTCTAATAATAATAATAATAATAATAATAATAATAATAATAATAATAATAATAATAATAATATGGTCCAATAATAATATAGTCCAATAATAATAATAATAATAATAATAATAATAATAATAATAATAATAATAATAATAATAATAATCTTCATCATCATCATGATCAAGTTTTGCACGCATGACATTAGAGATGGGAAAAGTTATTTTCTCGTAACAGTTCCAACTGTTCCAGTTCCTTGAAAATACT
The DNA here is from genome assembly GCF_040183065.1 of Periplaneta americana. NCBI lineage: Eukaryota > Metazoa > Arthropoda > Insecta > Blattodea > Blattidae > Periplaneta > Periplaneta americana. The sequence continues at coordinate 77,071,095 of NC_091132.1, forward strand.
AGGTTCCAAATAACATTTCGAAATAACAGTACCATTATGTAACTTGTGTGTAACTACAAGGTGCACAGTGGTATCTTGGAACCGCACGGATGACTAGTATCTGAACGGTAGTATTTTGGACAGTGGTATTTTGGAACATGCACGTACGACTAGTAATATAACAGTGGTATTTAGGATGCTAAATGATTACATACTTTCCTGTATGCCATGTGATGCAGTATGATGTCATAGTGAGCCGAGATGTGAATTCGTGGAAAAGAAATGTTTTCTAATGCCGAATTGAATTCGTAGATCAGGTTTGTTCGAAGCAGCAAATGTAATGCAATTTCAAATTGTTTGTAAATTTTATTGGTCACGAAATCGAAGCGGATCCCAATGCTAATAAAACCTAACCTATTCTTTCTCTTCTGCTCAGCTCAAGTTTACAATAGCGTTCAATTTCTCCAAAAATCATAGGAGCCTGCAAAAAACGTGGTTTCGTTATTTGCAAGAAAGGCATCTTGTGTGTACCTAATACGACTAGAAAAGCTCGGATGGAATTAATTCCAGAGCGGAAAGAGCAAGCAAATCCATCCCCCGTCACAAGTCGCCGCAGCCCGCGAGATACAAATTAATTCCATTCGAGCTTTACCAATCTTATTAAGTACACAGAAGATGCTTTTCTTGGAAATAACTAAACCTCGTTTGTTACAGGCATCTTTTATTTTCACTTAACTATACTTGGCATCGGAAAGGGTTTTTATGTACCCCTCCCAAAAAGGCTCGATTTTTTTTTTTTTTTTTAATTTCTGCTGTGAGTAGCCGTGCACTCTGACCATGATATCACTCACTACTGGTGTGTCACCTCGCGCCACAGTTCAGTTGTCGTGTGACTCTTGGCGCACATGTCGTCATTCAAATTCGTTATCAGAGATCAGAAACAACCCTGTAGAGATACCCATATTATTAAATGGTGCAGAATTCTAAACACTAAGCAAGAATGAGGAAACGAAAATTGGGCAGCATAAATGAGATTTTTAAGAATTGTTACTGGATATACTCTACTGGACAAGAAGAGAATCTAAGTTCTCTGTAGTTGTGCTATTAACTTAAACATACATTTCCGTATTATTCAGGGAATAACCAACCAGTAGTTATGTAAAACTATTCCGTTTGCGCGTTACGGAAGTTTCCGGCTTATAGAAGCTGTTTTCATAATTATATAAAATCGTTCCTATCTGAGATTTTCTTTTCATATCGACAAATATCCTTCGTATAAAGTTACGTCAGAGACATATTTTACTGTAATAGAGTTTTCTAAGGTCTTGTTGCTATGCAACACATTTTATTTTGTTGTTTTCATGTTTTGATGCTTCAATAAAAATGATATAAGTCTAATACTTTTTGAGATGTAGGTAATGAAAAGGTGTAGAAGCATTAAATCTGTCTGGCCTTCTGTTCTAAAAGAAAACACTCCTTGAATGCATCACGAACAACCTTGCAGCAAGGAAAAGCTCCAGCTTGGATACATTCTCTTATCACGTTAACATTGGGGTTGAGTGTTGCACAGCATTAAAATGCGACCATCGTAAATTACGTCGATTTTCTGAGTATTCGTGTAGTTCAACGCGTGTTCTAACAAAGTGTAGTGGAACTCATTTTGAAGCTTTTTCTCACCACGTAATTTAACAAATGAGAAATGGCGCAACTCCATTTATAGCAACACAGAGCGAACATTACACAAGAATTCACTCCTTTGTTTCTTGAAAAAAAAAAACACCGGATTAATCTCAATTTTATTTCTGAAAACCTGATCTGGATTCATTAGTTTTTCAGTGGAGAAAATGCTACCGCTTAAGTCATAGCTGAGGTTATACAGCGTGTTTCAATGGGACATTTCACTTTTTAATTAGCTATAACTCTGCAAGTACACATACATTAAAATGGCGCACGAAATAAGGAGTTTCAGCGGATATCGGCCACTGCCATCGTGATCTAATACAGGCCGTAAGGCAGACCACGTGTCTCGCTTAACAGCTGATCGCGAAAGGCGGTCTTTCAACCATATGAATTAGTTGCAGTGCATGAAGAATAACATATATTTCTCTGAAATGCAGTGTAATTGCGTCAGTAAAATTTTAAACAGTGATTGTGAGACACTTGAGACACAATTTACTTGCAATTTAAGGTATAATATTATTTTTGGTGTGAAAATTACGTTGTTGCAGGCAAAGTTCGTATGTGTAATACCTGCCTTTATTTCGATTAAATATTGCGCCCTTATGTGGTTAAATGAAATTTTGGTCTTATAAACAGTAGGCTAAATATGTGTAATAATATATACGTGAAAGTGAAACACTGACTGGCATGTAAAGTAAGTTGTGATTGGGCCGAAGTGCAGCGTTACCGATGTTACTTTTGTCTAATCCATTATTGTTAGTTTAACGTATTTGTCTTATTAAATTTAAATTATTGCGCCCTTTTTATTTGTGAATAACCTACATTATACGAGTAAATAATACGACGTTTGATAATATACACAATTTGAACTAAAAACGAGATACATATAGTATATTACGAAAAATTATACCCTATAGTTTTCATTACTGTTACAGTATCTAGAATTGTAATTAGTTGAAATAAAGCACTCATGCTTCATTACGAAATTCTTGCACATTCATTTATGCACGTTTCAACAATTTTCAGTTGCATCGCACGCATATTTTAATGTGTTGAAGTTATAGGTTATGTTTATTCTATCAGTACTTGCCTTATTTCCATATTCGCAATTATGCATTATAATTAAGCATAACGCTACGTATAACTTATAAATGCAATTTGTCTACACTTCAATTGTATTTATTCGTTTCAGACGGTACTCCAGTCTGAAGTCTGATTAGTTTAATATGTTACTAGGGCTAAACTAGCGCTGAGGTAGTTCCCTTCGTATTCATACATCTTGCATATACAAATTAGTTCGGTTCGTTCAGGATTTTAATATACCTTGCTTATAGGATCATATGTGCATCTCCACAAAAAATAAATTCAACTGTTTTCAGTTCAGAAATTACCGGAACTATACCTCAGCGCTACTAAGTAACATAACGTATGTACATTTCATATGAGGGACTGTGGTTAATTTTCTACGTATAAGTAAGGACGGTAACCGTGTTCTGAAGTTTATCCTAAAAATATATTCTTCTTTATTAAATCTCAAAACCGTTTTCGTTCTCAACTTAAGCCTAAAATGTTGACGCAGATAGGTTATGTTAACATGGTAAATTCTCTTCACATAAAAATAACACAGTTCTATTTATTATTCCTGCCACATTATGCAACACATAAATGGAACTTATGCACATATTACATTGAATAAAAATTTAATTGTATTATTTATTTGTTCCCTACTTTACTGGGTTGTAATGAATTGTATTTATCTAACCTACCAGATTAACACACAACTGTACATACACTAATTTCATAGGAGGGACTGTGGTAAATTTTGTACCTACAAGTAAGGAAGGTAGACGTGCTAAATTAAAATCACAATATAAATAATTCTTCTTTATTAAATCTCAAAATAGCTTCCATTCCAAACTTAAAATGTTGATGCAACCAGGTTATGTTACCATGTAAAACTCCGTTCACATTAAAATAACACAGTTTTGTAATTATTTCTGCAACATATTATGCAATAAGAAGTGTGAAGGGGTCTTATACACACATTACACTAAATAAAATTGAGCGCCGACACGCTATAAAGTAATATCTTTCTCTCAGCTCCGTATACTCAAATAGAAAAGCCCGACTCATCGAATGACGTCACACAACCTGCATTACGGCCTGGTCTAGATCACGATGGCAGTGATATCGGCAGATGGAAGATTTCTTTCGATATATCGCTGTACAGACCGATTATTTAGTCCTGACAGCTCAGCGACGCAAAACAGGTGAAGTAATCGGAGGAGTGGGGAGAGTTCCGGAGTAGAGATAAGGGCGAGCAGTCGGTAAAGGCAAGCGAGTGAATAAACCAAACACCCCTTGGCGTAACTAAATGGACTCGCCTGTCCTACGCGCACATCTCCGGCGACTGTCAGGACTAAATAATCGTACTGTAATGTTCATTGTTGCCACCTAAACATTCAGGTCTTAGGCTGCATAAATTCTCAAACACAGAAGAAGGATATGAGCGTCATAAAATCCTCATGTGTACCATGAGACATCACTTCATGCAGAAAAAAGTTGGATTGTTGTGTGTATTATCCGGTCACAGGATCATTGGACCAAATTTCTTTGAAGAAACTGTAAATACTGATGTGTATAAGAATATTTTCACGGATTAAAATCTTTTCTAGGAAAAGGTCAGAAAGTTCTTTAATCGCCTCAACTAGTGGATTAGTGAGAATACTTTTTTTGAAAGGTTCTGAAACTTGAATGTTCCAATTTAAACTTTTATCCATATTTAGATTTATTTTTTATTTAGCTAGCTAGCTAGCTAGCTAGTAGCTAAAGTGAGTACAAATTAAAATTATAAAACAAAAATGTTTCTAGCCACTGCCGTAAGAGCCAGGCTCGTGTACGGTGTGGTCTTAGCCAATAATATAACATAAAATTTACAAGGACAGTTTACTAAATACAGTAATTAACTTAATTCATTTAAACCAATAAATAACATACAAGAGCAGAAAAAAATAAAGAGAAAAAAAGAGAAAAAACACATTTAATATAAATTGGCAACCAGACAGAAGCCAGTATTATTCAATAAAAACATGAATATAGTCGACAGAAATAAAAAGATAAAAAATACACACATTTATTAATAATATATATCATGAATAATTTTATAAATTTATTTTTTTTAAACTTCAATTTTTAAATATTTCAAATTTTGAAAATGGTTTGTAATTTCATTATAAAGACTTGGGCCGAAACTAGCACCATGTTTAAGAGCTGCACTTGTATGACATTTAGGCTCAATAATGTGAAAATAGACTTTTGTCTTTGGGTACGATATTCATGTCGATTAGATTTATGTTTTATTTGAGTTCTGTGGTAGTAAGTTAGTAAACTATATTTACAATCTTCATTAGTTAATACTTTAAAATTTTTATAAATTAAATTTGTTGAGTAATCCATGTTTTTGGTTAGACAATTTTTTTTTAATCATCTGTGTAATAAAATTAATGGATTAAGTACAGATGATGCTACTCCACCTCAATTTATTATATCATATTGTATTAATGATTATACTAAAGCTAAAAATATTATTCTCAATGCTTCCTTAGTGATAAAATGAAATAGTGATATGTATGCATAGGTTTTTTGTTTACCGATTTACTGAACTAAATTTCTGTGCTGCTAGTTTTAATGGGAGAGAGAAATGGCCTCTCTTTGGGAACAGAAACTGGAGAAAAATATTTCTTAAAGAATCCTATGAAATCTTGAAGACTTGGACGGTATCAACATTAATAAAATAGACTGAGATAGGCAGATCATGCGGCACGGATGAATGATAAAGAATGCATCAAGAAAATGCTGAATATTAGTAAAAGACCTGCCCTTGGGTGGAAAACTAAGGATGAATGAAATCTAAGTAACCTGCGAAGATCTGACAGACCTAAGCTCAGGTAGGTAAATGGAGTAGAAAATGATATAAGGAATCTGGGCTGGAGGAAATGGACAGGAAAAGATGGAGAAATTTGCTGGAGGAGGTCAGAACCCACATCGAGCTGTAGTAGAACCGATGATATCGTGTAGGCCAGCCATGTCAAATGATGCCCATAGGCGCAAGGGCGCGCTTTAGAGCTCAGGAGAGCCTGAGCGCTTTACAGCGGGAAGGAAAGAGACAGACGAAAGAGGTAGTAGGCTATATGCCGCTTGGTCGAGCTATATACAGGGACGGCCAGCACTGATTCAATGGATAAAGGGAAGAGAACTTATTAAAACTGTATCCATGTCAATTTTTAGATTTGTCTGAGAAGTAGCGTGCATTATAACATTTTAAGTTTTCATTTTAATGCTCATTTTTCACAAGCTTGCTTTTTTATTCAAAAAGAATATTTTCTCAACTTTTTATAGAAAAGTGAAATTTTCAGATATGTTTGTTTAGTAGCCTTACAGGTACTGAAACAATGTTTTCGTAAATCTAATATATCGTAAATACGTATTAGTGAAGATGTGTATTACACATTTCGAAAATATTCGCATGGAAAATGTTTGTAAGGAAATGAATTAACAAAGAAACTACTGTTACATCATAAACAAAAGATATGTGCCCATGTGTTGTAAAAACGTCAACTCTATAGCTTCAGCAGCTTTCGAGAAAATAATTTATATTTCGATAGGAAGATGCGCACCAATATCACCTTAAAAGCATAATGCGATAAGAGTTTTGTTATGTAATATTAGTTACAGTTAAAACATATACCTAGGCAACTTTGATTTGTACTATAATATTGTTTTGATTAGATCCCATCAATATCAATTCCAACGTATCATGTCATACTCAGTTTCTTTCTTTGGGGTATAACTTTCTTTATGAATGATGTGTTTCATTCACTTATAATATAGGTTGTACTATTATGAAATTTATGTGAATATTCCTTTTTAACACTTTATGTTATTAACGTTTAAAACACAACTGCAATATTAAGAAATTGATGTTAGTACTTTTGTTTTGCAGACAATATTGATAATATCAAACAGAAAGAAGCCATATAAAAATGATATAAAATTTCACGTTCCGTTTGCAGTTTGTGCACCACTGTTTTCTTAATCCAACAGGCTGCTTATTCCTCCTGCTATACCTAGCGCTTGATGCCCGCGCACGACGTCAAGATCAGAAAAATGGTGCTTACTCTGACATCACTGGTGTAGGCCATGACTAATTCCACTTGAATTCACCAATATTTGAACATGAGCCGGCGTGGAACACCAAGTACCTTACTGCTCGGATAATATGTGCCATTTTTTCATTCAATTATGTTAAAATGAGTTCAGAAATGAAGTTTCTCCGAGGAATTTTTCCTAGCTGTCAATTTCCAGTCTCTTGATTCACCATCACACCTAGATGGCGTTTCCATTTGCAGTACGTATACGACTAGCTCTCAGAAAGATTTAGAGTAGAATTAAGACAGAAACAGGAGAGTTTCATGGCAGACTACATTTTCTACTCATTTTAAATACCCTCTCACTTGAGGCGGAGTTTGCATGTATTTATGACGTTGGCTTGAAATGTTGCGGACGGGCGAAAACTTTTGCCACAAGCCCGGGAGCACGGGACATTACTTCACTTGTTTTTATCCCCCAGCCGTCGTGCTGGGGCGTCTTTCAAGGGGCTTGCTGGGGCGGAAAATGTGGCGAGACGTCAGGTCTTCCCCCCCTCCCTCAGACTTTTGTGGAGAAAGTGGCCGACCTTTGTGCTGCGTAGCTTTTATGTGAAGTTCCGACGCTCGCAAGAGATTGTTTTCGTGGGTAGCTGTAGTAAATTTATTATTTGAGATTTCAGGCTATCGAGGTTATTGGTTTGAGCACAAGGTTTTAGATTTTCCAATAGTGTGTCGAGAGTAGGGTTGCCAACTCTCCCGCATTTAGTCCTAATTTTTAACAGTCTCCCGACTCTCCTATTTTATTTCTCTTCGAGAATTTTTCTCCCTTATTTTTACATAATGTATAAATCTATTTGAAACATTTAATTTTTCCGTGATGGGAGGTGCTCTATAGATGATAGATTCTTTTGCTTTAGAGATGCACTGAAATGTGCAATCTCTGTAGAAGGTAATACTTGCCAGAAATAGTTTGAGGGCTCTAAAATCAATGTTAGAGTTACAAAGTCTCGCGCCGTGGCGTCGTGGTCTAAGGCATCTTGCCTAGGACTCACGTTACGGAATGCGCGCTAGTTCGAGTCCTCATGGGGGAAGAAATTTTCTCATGGAATTTCGGCCAGTGTATGGGACTGGTGCCCACCCAGCATCGTGATGCACTTGGGAAGCTACGATAGGTAGCGAAATCCGGTTGCGAAAGCCAGCTATAACGACTGGGGGATCATCGTGATACCTCCATTCTGGTTGGATGATCGTCCACCTCTGCTTCGGCATGTGGACGTGAGGCCAGCAGCCGGCTGGTCGGTCTGGACCCTTCATGGACTGTAGCGCCACGGATTATTATTATTATTATTATTATTATTATTATTATTATTATTATTATTATTATTATTATTATTATTATTATTATTATTATTATTATTACTATTAGAGTTAGAAATTTAGAAAAAAAGATAGTTGTGTTGTAAGCATACCAGACAGGAAAGCTTATTCAGAGTGTGTTTTCTCTTATGAACAGTAAGTGAACAGATGTTGGCTTAGGAGAACGACACATATAATCGAATCAGAACTGCAAATCACAGTCAGTATCAATTACTTATGTAGGGAATTTTTACAATGTGTTTAAAATTATTACTCTAGGCAAAATGTCCCAAAATACTCTTAATTTAAGCCTAACTGCCTAAACGTAGAAGAGGCTATAGTTGTTTTTTAGCACCGCTATTTGAATTGAATAATTCGTCAATTTTCTTTGTGAAATATTATAGATCGCTTAGCCTTCCGTATTTTCTTCAAAAACAGTTGGCAGCCCTAGTCGATAGTCGTTATCGGTAGCGTGAAAAATCTTAGCAAGAGTTCCCACCAACCCCGGGCCTTAAGCTTGAAACGGTGGAACCAAAAAAGTGTTTTAATATGGCCGTCAAATTACCCATAGTTCATCTCTTTTTCCGGTGTGTTTATCAGCTATTTTGTTCACATTATTACGATTACACATTGTTTCGTGTTGTGAATATTTCAAAAGTGTAGTCAAGTTCAGCAGGTGTTATTTTTTATAAATAAGCTAATATTCTGTTCGGCTCAACTGTAGAATATGTCCGTTGATATGTCCCCCTATGCTTTAACATGTGAAGGATTGCCAACATCCTTTTTGGTAAAAGAAAGAATGTGGAAATTAAGTGTTGTCACAACCATAACACTTTTAATAAATATACAACGAAATGTACATTGATATAATAATCTGCTAGTAGTCCTGTTACCTCCACATCCATTCTAATCCGTTTACGTATGACCAAAACCGACAGTAGCAATTTAATATTTGGAATTGGCGGTATTTCGCTGTGGATTATGGGGCGTAAAAGGTGTAGTTTGACGTCATATCCGTCGCACCGATTTCAAGCATATTTGTCTTGGAGTACTCCCTCCTTTCTTTTTATTCTCTGAGGTTTCTACGGAAGGTGTGTAAATATGGAAGGCCCATCTTATAAATTTACGCTGTCTCTGCATGAGAGAGGCCACAAGTCAAAATTTCCCGCCCTGTATGTGATGCACCCATTCGTGTGTTGGGGTATTATTTCTTCCGAGGTTTCGCATGTTTCGACTTCACTGTATGTCGCCCAAGGCTCTACAGAATATTATCTGCTTTGTCGACCTATCATGCTTGTCTAACCCATATAAATCGGAAACGAAGCCGCGGTAAAATTGTTTTCTTGTGGTAATATACTCAAGATAAAATTGTTTTTTATGATAGTATACTCAACCTAGCCGGAAACGAGGTCAGTTTAACGTCTAATAAAATTATGAAAGATTGCAGTGTTTAAATGTTAACAACGGAAAACCAACGTCTACATATGCATTATGTGTAATTTATCACGTCTGTATAAGGAGACATGTTTTTCAGTATATACATACACATTTTTGTGCTGTCATTTTTCACAGTTAATGTCAGGTGTTCAACTGGCCTTGGTTGTACCTGCCATATTAGGTGAGCTACACTCGTAAAAGAGCGCTTTTTGCGCAATTTGTTTTTCCACAGATATTTGATCTATCCGAACAAAACAGATCCACCGTATGTATGTATTTATATACATTGCAAGTGGGCAAGTACCGGTGGCAGTGGTACACACAATATAAACAATACACAATAAAATTACAATACACAATACAATTATACAATAAACAATACAGTTAGATACACAATACAATTATATACATAATACAATTATACACAATAATTACAATCTATATTAATAATAAATCTGTAGCCGAAATTTTTCTGGTAATTTTCAATTTTCCAAAAATAATTCGTCCTAACATATATAATTAACCACCCTGAAACCGAATATCGCTTTTTTGAAATTTTTGTTTGTATGTCTGTCTGGATGTTTGTTAACTTTTCACGCGATAATGGCTGAACCGATTTATATAAAAATTGGAATATAAATTAAGTTCGTTGTAACTTAGATTTTAGGCTATATGGCATTCAAAATACTTTATTTAAAAGGGGGGTTATAAGGGGGCCTGAATTAAATAAATCGAAATATCTCGTTTATTATTGATTTTTGTGAAAAATGTTACATAACAAAAGTTTCTTTAAAAATAATTTGCGATAAGTTTTATTTCTTGAAAAAGTTTGATAGGACTGATATTTAATGAGATAAATGAGTTTTAAAATTAAAATAACTGCCATCTAAGGCCGTGTAATGAATTAAAAAACAAATGAGTTCGTCTATAAGGAGCCTTGGACAGCAACAATCGAAAGCTATTAAAGATAGCCTACAGAGAATGTTTCTGTGTTTGTATGAAGTAATATCGGAAGCTAAATTAACCGATTTGTATAATTAATTATTATTTCACCATTGGAATGTGTAGTTTCTCTAGATGGACATAATGCTATAAGGTTATTACAGTAACTTCTGAGTAAATCGAGGACAAGCAAGATTAAAATAGCTTCTTATGCACAGAAAATTTGATAGGCTATTTTGTACATTCGTTTTCTGTATTTCTTAAAATAATATTTATGTACACTCATTTTAATCTCAGAGAATTGGCGAACAACGAGAGTGTATTGATTTAGTATGCAGTAATAGTACTTTAGCTTAGCAATCCATTAGTTTATAATTCAAATTTTAACTATGCTCAATTGAATCGTGTTAAAATACATAAAATATATATGGAATAAATGCAATGCAAAAAAAAATTGGGTAATGAGCCAAGCAGATTATGTTGCGCTGTTGTAAAAGTTGTTCCTTCTGAGATTCAAGAGCCCCCACAACAAATTAAAAACTTACTTATCGGAGTACATCCGTTATCAACGCACTTTTTATATAATATAATATAATATAATATAATATAATATAATATAATATAATATAATATAATATAATATAATATAATATAATATAATATAATATAATATAATATAATATAATATAATATATATAATAATGCACGACGGAGCTTCAAAACTGTCTGAATATAGTGGATAGCATTTATGGTCTGTCCAAGTTCAAGAAATTCCACCAAAATGCATCCCAGAATTCATCAAATCTTTCCTTGTTGCGTTCCGTGGAGGCAGTTCGAGGGCGACCGCTACGAGGCTCATCTTGGATGCTCGTGTTCTTATCTTCGAAATGAGTCACCCATCTCCTAACACTGCTGGCGCCCATGTACACATCTCCGTATGCACGCTGAAGTCTGAGGTGAATTTCAGCAGAAGATTTTTTTCTTTAATAAGGGATTTAATGACAGCACATGATAGAAGTTAATGACAATATGTCAATACATAGTGTAAAGTCTGTAGATTATGATCACATAATCGCTTTTATTACATTGTTGAAATTGAAATTATAGCAATATGTTGCTCATAACTTTCTGTACGACACTCTATACATAGTCTAATGTAATACAATTTTACATTAATAGTTTGCTGTATGTGAAATTACCGATACTATGCTATCTTCGTAACGGGCGTACGGGAGTAATCTCGGTAACAAAAGTTGCTGCTTTCCGGTAGAGATATATTTTTTCATTTAATAGTACAACGCACATTCCATAGTAGACACTGATATACAGAACGTTCCGATAGTTGCTGTATATGTGTGACTCAACCAGAGAAACTTTTTTTTGCAGTTGCTGCAATCCGAACTTACGACCGCGTTCATTTATGAAAAGAGCGTGTTTGTGTGTGTGCGTATATGGGCAAAGATAATTGGGATTTCCCGGTCTCTGTTCGGGTCAAAAACCCTGATGGAACTGATATTAAACCCTTGTGGTGAATTTCCATAATGTCCGGAGGTCCTAATTACAGTAGCCAAAATAATCCATTCTCCTCACCTCTACGTTGGAGCTCCCTGAGATCTTTTAAGATGCGAAAGAGAGAGTGGTGTGCGGAAAGCAACGGAAAGCTACTGCCTTTATCTTTCTCGAGAAGAACTGCAAACATGGCATGAGAGGCTGTGTTGGAAAATGTGAGTGAAGAAAGAATGATGTTGAAACGGATCAGGAAGACAAAAAGGAGTTGGTTGGGTCCCGGGCTGAGAAGAAACTGCCTACTGAAGGTTGCACTGGAAGAAATTGTGAATGGGAGAAAAGTTGGAGGCGGAAGATATCAGATGATAGACGACATTGAGATATATGGATCATATGCGGAGACATAGGAAAAATTTGGGAATGATGGGTTTGCGGTGAAAGGCCTGCCCTCACGCAGAAAACTATGAATGAGTGAATGATATATGGTATATATATATATATATATATATATATATATACATACATACCATATATAATTTTTAACCTTATCAGTTGGCAACCCTACATTGTAACAATAATTTTGTGGTGTTCGAGTAAAGGAGAATATGAGCGTTTGAGTAGAGTAAGTTTATTAATTAATAAGGGTTTAATAGGATTTATACCTAGAATAACAGTTGAGGAAAAAATATTATATGTACTCCTACAAATATAATTGCAAATTGTGTTTCATTTTTTTTTTTTTTTGTGCAGTTGGAATTTTCTTCCCCAGATGAACATACAAGTCAAATTATACAAGTGAGTGTGCAAAAAATCAAAAGAATACTAGCAGTTTATGTGTTTTATTTGGGTAGAAAATTATTTGCAATAAGGGTCCGAAGTTTAATTTTCATTTATCTCCAAATTCATTTTTATGACTTAGCTCCCTTTACCCAAACAACGTACAATTTGTCGCAGTTGGTGCTTCCTATCAAGTTGACGCCATGTTTCTTTCACGAGAAGAATTTGTTCTTCTGGTCGAATATGTGTTTCGGAAAAGTAATAGGTATGCTCAAATTAGTGGAGCAGAAGACAAATTTCAAGAAACATCAGTTCCACATCGTAATGCAGTTTGTTGAAGTTTGTTTCCCAGATGAAAACACAAGTCAAATTATACAAGTGAGTGTACAAAAATCAAAAGAATACTAGGAGTTCATGTGTTTTATTTGAGTAGAAAATTATTTGCAATAAGGGTCCGAAGTTTAATTTTCATTTACCTCCAAATTCATTTTTATGACTTAGCTCCCTTTACTCAAACAACGTAGAATTGTCGCAGTTGCTGCTTCCTATCAAGTTGACGTCATGTTTCTTTCACGAAAAGAATTTGTTCTTCTGGTCGAATATATGTTTCTGAAAATTATTAGGTGTACTCAAATTACTGGAGCAGAAGACAAATTTCAAGAAACATCAGTTCCATATTGTAATGCAGTTCGTGTAATTAATCGATAACTTGCCTGAAACAGGCTCAGTAGAGGTCGCCGAACGAAGTGGAAGACCACCGAAGTTTACTTAGGACAAGCTACTGGATATTTCTGTCTCTGTGATCCAGAGTCCGTCGAATCATTACGTAAGTTAGTTTAACAGACTGATATCGGTCTTTCAACAGTACATAAAGTCGTTCGACAATAATTAAAACTTTTTCCATATACAGTAATGACAATCCAAGAACTGAAAGCGGCTGATCATGAAAGGTGATTAAGGTACTGTGAATGGTTTCGAAATTTTGATAGAAGTCTTATTGTAATTGATGTTACTTTTTACAGTTACTATTACACTCTTACTACGTCATACTACTTTTGACCAATAAAACGGTACGAAAGGACGTATTTCAACCAATCATGGCTGCTTATCGCACAATTTTATCGCGTCCCTAGCATTTGTTTAATTTTATCGCGTCCCTAGCATTTGTTTAATTTTATCGCGTCCCTAGCATTTGTTTAATTTTATCGCGTCCCTAGCATTTATTTCTTTGTTTGCCAACATTTGAAACTGCGCTGGTCTGGACGTCAAAAAAAAAAAAAAATACAAACCACTTCAGTCGATGCACAGCAGTTTCAAATATGACTCGCATTGGCATTCAAGAACAAGAATCAATAAAAATCACTGATCATACCTATGCATCTTCTGAAATCCGATTTACAAATAAATGAAGAGCACCATTCGGAAATCCTGAATAGGTTGAATACACCATGTAGGCCTAAATCAACGAGTTCCACTTCTATTACGCACACGTCCAATATAACATCAATTGAACCACCAACCACATTCAAATTTGAAAATTGTACATTTAATAATTATTCCTTTTAAAATTATTCATTCGGAAATCCTGAATAAGTTGAATACACCATGTAGGCCTAAATCAACGAGTTCCACTTCTATTACGCACACGTCCAACATAATATCAATTGAACCACCAACCACATTCAAATTTGAAAATTGTACATTCAATAATTATTCCTTTTAAAATTATTCATGTTTATTTTTTATGTCGTCGTCGTTAATTAAAACTTTTCTAACACTTGTGTATATTAGTTAGGTTATGTTATAGCTTCTGCTACATGATATTATGGATAGTCACGTATCAGAGATTGTTTAATATTAAGATTTATTGAAAATCATCTGTCAAGTGACGTTGATTACTGGGATTCGGATAATTGAAGTGGAATGCAACTGTCTTAATAAAAATGAAACTGAATCAACAAAGCCTTCTTGGCTAGTAACGTCTACAGAGTTCAATGAAGATTCCATAGTTGGCACAACTGCCATCTAGCGTAATGGTGCAATAATACATTTGAAGACAGGTTTATTTTCGTAAGTCAATTAATATTTTATTGTATTGGAGTACTTTGTTACTTATAATCTTTATATACTGTCTTCTAATCGTGTAATAGTCAATTAAATCCCACTCGAGTTTTGATTTTCTCTAGATAAATCAAAACCTCTAGTGAGATTACTGTTGACAAAACCTGATTTCACCTTTCAGGCTACATTCATTTGCAGAACAAACAATTATAGTCCTCGGATAATCATGCACCAATGCATGACCAGAAACTTGTAGGCTATTTTCCAGACGTCGCATTATTGGTCCTATTTACCGTAGGAAACAATCTATAGTGAATGTTATTACTTTGACATTCTGTACAATTTAATTGGCCAACTTGAAGATGAAATCAAGTACGCATAGTTCCAACAAGACAGCGCCACTACACACAGAACTGAAAAATCTCTACAACTTTTGACTAAGGTTTTTGGTGAACGCATCATCCCTTAAAATGTATGGCCTCCACAGACCTGGGACCATTAGACTTTTATCTATGGGAAGCAGCAAAAGATCAAGGTCCTTAAAATTTTAATACTGATATTTTAACTAGGGCTTATATGTTAACAGAGATTTTCAGACGTAATCCTGAACAAAGATAGAACAAAAAGTCTTAGAAAGTCACTGAATATTTTCTTGAAGAATCAGTGTCTCTCATATTTAGAAACGTTCTTCATAATACGTTGGGAGTTCTGTCCTTGTGTATGTACATCAAACAACACACTTTCAAGCAGAGTCTTCTCTTATGTTTTCTAGAGACGGCTATTCTGAAAAGAAAGTCTGTGAAAGACATTATTGTCCGTCTGCATACTGGACACTCTTTTCTTCTCAGAAATGTGTGAAAGTCTGTTTTTTATATGAAACAAAATCTGACAATGAGATATTCAGCAATAGTAGGAAGAAGATTAAAAAATATGTTGGGTAATATCAAAACGCAGAACAACATTACCATCATATTTTACACTTAAAATTGCATTTTGGAACCTTAAGGACAGATAATAAATGCAATACATATGACGCGGATTAGATACTCTGAGAATCTCTATAAGAATGTGTCTATGTTGTATGCCTCGTTAACATCAAAAGGCTTATCCAGTTTCATAAGCTTAATCACATTCCCGATTGTAATATTCTGACCTACCGAACACTTATTATGTAAAAAGTGATATCTTCTGCAGTTTAATTAATCACTTAGATTACATGCCAGGCTGCCTCTTTTTATGGTCCATAACGCCTGGGGTGGGGTGGGTCTTTCATCATAAATTCCTATCCTCTGTATATGCTTTCAAAGGACACAGGGCCTTGTCGGCAGGCCTCTAAAAATGAGAGATTTATTGGGTCATAACATAAAATATAAACAGTGAACCACGGTTCCTACATGAGTTACCATTCAATAAGTTTACAGTATGTACCTGTAATGAGTTTGTATATGTCTGTTATTAAAATATTACAATACGTATATTCGCGCATGTACATTAGTGGCAAAAAAAACCGGACCGACCCTGGTAGCTGATTTCAGAGTCACAGATTCAAATTTTGCTAGTCACAGAACACATCCATCTTGTATAATTAATTGTAACAATGAAATTTATTGCACTTGTTCGATTCTTACGGTCTTTTCTTTCCTTCAGTGCCTGAAAATTACAGACGAAAAAACTTTGAGAGTTTTATTTTCATCTGGATCAATATTACATTTCTACCTCTATTCGGCAAAGATAACTGCGTATTTTTACATTAAATAACAGTACATACCTCTGGCTTCACAATCCATATTGAAATTACAACAGTCTGACACAATACACAGCACAGGATTCTTTTGTATCAGCTACAAGGGTCGGTCCAGTTTTTTTGCCACTACCAGTTGGTAGAGCAGCTGGCTACGGACTGGAAGGTCCGGGGTTCGATCCCAGGTGGTGACAGGATTTTTTCTCGTTGCCAAACTTTCAGAACGGCCCCGAGGTTCACTCAGCCTCCTATAAAATTGAGTACCGGGTCCTTCCCGGGGGTAAAAGGCGGTCAGAGCGTGGTGCCGACCACACCACCTCATTCTAGTGCCGAGGTCATGGAAAGCATGGTGCTCTACCTCCATGCCCCCCAAGTGCCTTCATGGCATGTTACGGGGATACCTTTACCTTTTTACTGTACACTTCTCGCAGTATATCTTGAGCGCTAGTGACACCAGTGGACTTTAGAGTTAAAGTAAGAACGGATGCTCGTATATGCAAAAACTAAAAACATTGAACACAAATCTCGTTTGATATAACTAATGTGTTGTATCTACAGTGTATAAATCAGTGCAGTACTTAATCACTTATATTTTGTTGTGATATCTGTGGCACCAAAGGCGAGACCTATAACTGAAATTTGATTAATATATTTTAATATTATTATTATATTTATCCTGGAAATAAGGAATAGTTTGACTCGTAGATATTTTGTTTTTCAACATTAACTTCCTCTGGCTGTATGTTAGAAGATTCGAAGAGAATGTTTGCATGTATATATTCGGCTTCATCCTTCCCTCCCGATAATGCGTAACAATATCAATACGACGGTTGCTGTAGTCTGCGACACAACATACTTTTTAGTGGACTTAGAGTTCTTTTTTTTCTGGTTAGTATATAGCCTAGAGAAACTTAATGTATTATGGAATAACCATTTTTGTTTTTGTTAAGCATGTAAACATTATTGACACAAAGTTAATGATCAGTAAGTATATTATTTGCTTCACTTTTTCTTAATTATTTTTCATAGAATCAACTAAATAAATTTATTTTATTTTAGATAAATAACGACCAATATAAAAAATGTACATTTGTGGAGTAATTTGGAATACGGAGAAATATGGAATACAAGAATTTTTATCGGATTTGAGGGAGGTGGGGTATGATGATAGAGACTGGATTAATCTTGCACAGGATAGGGACCGCTGGCGGGCTTATGTGAGGGCGGCAATGAACCTTCGGGTTCCTTAAAAGCCATTTGTAAGTAAGTAATTGTTGGCTTTTATGTGGAAACAGTTACTAAAAATGTGTTCAATAGTAAGGAAAACATAAAAGTCTAAAAGAATACTTGAAATAACTAAAAAACAAGGTGAACGGACATAATCTAATCTAAACCTAATACAGTGGTTTAATGTCAATATAGTCAATATTCGTTTCCGTTAATCGAGAGTCTGATCCCAGGAATATTACTGTATATGTAAAAGTTCCGATAATAAAATGTCTCATTTCAACTTAATTATATTTTCCCTGCGGTTAATAAGGCTATGAGATATACCGTTATAAGTGAGGGCAATATGGAATACTGGTATATTATTATCCGCATAGCAATGTTGTAAAATAAACTTTTATTATATGTACGCGAAAAACATAAACACGTAAAACCATTGAGATAACAAAGAGTAACTGCTCCATTTTATGACGCATTTTGTTAAATTGTATATCACATGCATATTTAGTAACCATCTACTGATATCAGATTACCTGCAAAAGTTTTACAAAACAGAACATAGAATTGATTACTATCAAGTTGTCACTAGTTTCACTCAAGCGAGACCGCAACCGTAGCACCAGGAGGAACGTATATAGTAGTTTTCGTGGTTTCCGATAGGTTCTGACATTTTACAGAAATTAAACTTCACTATTCTATATTACACGAAGATTCCATAACACCCGAATCTCCTCTACTTATATAAATTGTGTTAACTCTCGCTAAGTGGTTTTTATATTTATTTTATCAATCTTATTGTTATCATTATTGTTAATAATAATAATAATAATAATAATAATAATAATAATAATAATAATAATAATATAATTAGTATTACTATTTTTGTATTATTTTCGTCACTTATTCTATTATTATTATTATTATTATTATTATTATTATTATTATTATTATTATTATTATTATTATCATCATCATCATCATTTCTATCATCATTATCATTACTGATATCTGTAAAATTTATGTAGACTCTACTGGACTGTACCCGAACACGAGCACATGCTCATTTAGGGTTCAAATGAAAATTGTGAATGAATTTGAATTTGAAAATTTGACTTTCAATCGAACGATCGTTATCGCTCAAGATATCTTACCGCGCAAAATGTACTTGACATGCTTACTTCGCGCCGACATGGCATGTTACATATCTGTAGATAACGTCAGAACGGACTATGTAAGTCTTCTTCAATTTGACAAATTATACTAAAACTCTTACATATGAACGCTAGCTAAATCTGAATACTGTACATATTTGAAAACCTCGTGTTTACTTACATATTTCACTCTCAATGTCTATATTTTGGACTTGGCAGGCGATTTAAGATGGCGAATGAGCGAAAATTGTTGCATGGAGTCAGTAATTATGTAACAGTGAGTAAAAAATTAATGATGAAATTAAGTAAACTACAGGAACTTCTTTATTTACTCTTTGATTTATAAGTTTTAGTTTTATATCTTTTACGAGTACTTAATTATCGGGATTTAACTATGTTACTCTCCAGCGTGACTTACATGTTGTGTCTAGCGTTGGCTAGTAGACCGTTAAAAGAGCATAAAATAAAATTGATATGAATTTTAGATGAAGTAATACCGAGAGATATTAACATTAACCAGTCTGAAACATATTAAATGACGTCATAACATATACTGCGAATAGTAAAAACTTATACATAAAACAGCTTGCAGCAAATTAAATATTTATTAAGGAAGAAACTCCTTCCTATAGATCTGTACTAGAGTTGAACAACTATCGAGAAAGCAAGACTAACAGCGCCCGCAAAGCCGAAAACCCGCACGACAATGTTGTATACGTTGCGTCATTGACGTAAAGACTGCTTTTGAGTGTTTCAAGACTTCGGGAGTGGTAAAGTCTCGAGCGTCAAGCAGCCTTGCTTCGCCACAGTTATTTATACTATACTGAACTTTGGTAACTGTTATATGAGCCATTTAGAGCAAAAGTGGTGTAAGTCAAGAATGGGTAATGTGAGTTGAAGTAAATATTCTGTAAAATACAGCGCAAAGTAGCAATTAATTTGTCGTTCTTGCTATTCACTGACTACTAATAGTTTAAATAAGGTGAATATTAATGCTACTTTGCGCTGTATTTTACAGAATATTTACTTCAACTCACATTACCCATTCTTGACTTACACCACTTCTGTTCTGAACGGCTCATATATGTATAAACAATCAAGTAGCCTATTTGAAACATCATCTGTACATTTAAGTGTATAATAATCCGTTCCCCAATCTTTATTTAATTACTAGGCCCTTATTAAAAGGCTAGGAATTTTCTTTTCGTATGTTTGAGATCAATTATACAATCTGAAGTAAAAAAAAAATAACCCTTTATTTAACGTTATGTTTTATGTTTCTTACAAATGCAAATTTATTTGAGAATTTTTTTTTCCTTTGATAACTGTGATACTGTTCTATTTTGTATTTTTGTCTCAATTAAACAATTATAATGTTATTTATTTCAATGATGTGTGTTATTCAAAGTTACAAAATCTTTCCATGCCGATCAAATGTTATTTCGAGAATGAGCGAGAGTGGCAGTTAGTTTTGTTCGTCTCTATTCTGTGGTACATACGTATACTCTACGCCATATAAAGTACTTGACGGTAACCTAAACAAAATTCCTGTATTAGAATAGTGATATGAGAATCGATAGGACTTTTAATGTCAATAGACTCGACAATTTGGTATACGAAAAAAGGAAAGAACAAGTGTTTCTTCCCTACATTAACCTTGGCTTTTAATCCATCACGTCCCTGTAACGTAAGCTACAACAATAAGAAGGCCTAATTATCTATAAAGCGTACAGGTCAGCGAAGAATTTAACGAGATATCGAAATTTAACATGTTACACATAATGTCCTGCATAAATTTCACTCTTAGGCATAATTCTAAACCATACCATTTTTCAGCAACTGGACCGTTTCCCGTTCCTATGCTTTTATGAAAAATATTGACATAAGCCTACTACAACTTCAGGTATCTACATGAGTCCACAGCATTCACTGATTCCTTATACTTCATACTCAGAAACGTCATCAATTTGTTCTTACAGTGTTAATGTGTAAGAGTGTTAATTTTAAACAGCATTTTAGTGAAGAAAAAAAAATAATAAGAAAGTAATAGGATAATGTTGATGATGATGATGATATTAATAATAATAATAATAATAATAATAATAATAATAATAATAATAATAATACTAAATAAGTAAAAATAAGTAAACCAGGCTAAAATTGTATACTTCTTTGAGGATGTAAATATTGATTTATTTTACGTCGACTGACTTCTTCAATATTCGTCTCTGCTACTTGCGTTCTTCTGATTAATTTATGTCCTAGTATCAAACTTTATTTAAGCACACCGGAGACCAGGTTTAGGTAAAACTTCATAAAATTTCATCACTATTCCTTTTTACAGTCTTCTTATTAACCATCTTCTGGTTATGCTATAAATGTACTGAAACTGGCTGTGATTAATATGCGCTTGTTTGATTAGATTCCACTCATGAAAGGACACTTCAAATAACTGAATTTTATAACTAGCTGCAATGTTTTATTATTTACATTTTTGCTGTGAAAATATCTTTCCCATAGGAGGTATTATTATTATTATTATTATTATTATTATTATTATTATTATTATTATTATTATTATTATTATTATTATTATTATTTCTGTTGTTGTTAGAAATTCAAAATATGTATAGTGCGACAAATGAGCTTGTGATTACCCGTAAATCTTTTCCTTTCGTTAAGGGGTTGTGAATGAAACATATTTGAGCAATTTTTAAATAATTTGTTAGTAAAACTGTTAATCTTCATGTTACCTTCAGTAAAAAAAGAAACAAATTTATAGTGAAGTAATAATAATAATAATAATAATAATAATAATAATCATTGTCAGCCCAATAATACTTTTAAAGACCTAATCTATTGTCTTGTTTAGTTCTTCGGGCTACCAATTCCAATAACTCATCTATTTTACTTTATCGTGATACGAAATATGCAGAAAAATTGATTACATAAAAATATGAGGAGCTCTAAAAAAAAACCGTTAAGTTCATCTTCAATAGTAATGAGAATGATACTGATTCATATCATACTGTGGAAGTGGCCCTTCATCGGACTAAAAACTCCATTTACGTGTGTCTCATTATTCTTCTTCGAATAGAGTTTGTGGCCCAATAGAGAACCTTTTGGAGAGTTTAAATCCGTATCAAACTCAGTTACAATTTCTGAAGATGGACTTGATGGATTTTGTTTCATCGTTCCTAACATGGGGTTAAAATCCAGAGGATCCCCGTTTGATTTTCGTTAAGGAAGGCTCTGGCGTATGAAACTTGTCTGTGTTTGTCCTGCGATATCGAAAACTTCTTCAACCATGCTAACCACATGATAATCGAGCTGTGCTAAATGTAAATCAATCTTATCATCATAATTATTGTCGAAAAAATCGAAAAATCGAAAGAGAATTGGGAGGACAAATTTAAAAGGTACGCAATACGCGTTCTTGCAAGGGTTTGGGGGCTTTACAAAACTAAATATGTGAGCTCCAAGCCTGTTGGCCACTAGTCTCACTCCGGGTTACGCTGCTCCACTGAAGGAACTCTAGAAAATTTTGAAGGGGAAGCCGAAATTGGACGTAACCTCTTAGGTACCACATACGCGAGGGGGACTGAGATTTGATCAAGTGATCACGGAACGGGAAGAGGAAGAGCTGGCTGGTGTTTGCCGTTAGGATGGCAAGACGCTGTCATCTGTTGTTCGATGACAAAGCATGTGAAGGCCGTCGGAAGAAGCGCCGTGAAATCTAAATCTGCAATTTGAGAGGTCCCTGTCCTTTCAAATTGCGACTAATTGAGTGACCTCGTATATTTAATAGACAATTTATAGGTTCTGAACTAGGGCTCATCCCGACATTTGTCTTACGCCTGAGGAAAACCACGGGCAGGATGAGTTGTCTCATATAAGAGACTAGCCAATTTGGCTATTATGTAGGAGGTGATTGTTGTCACGAGCCTTGTTGAATCGTCTCAATTTCGAGACCAGCCATTTGGCTATATGATGGCTCAATTACGAAGAGGGGGAGGGTGTAATTGTTAATTAATTTAGAGTTAATTAGGGAGATTCATGGGGATATGAGTGCAGGTCCGTGGCCCATTTCTTTTAGGGCTCATCCCGACATTTGTCTTAGTGCCTTAGGAAAACCACGGAAAAACCTTAGGCAGGATGAGTTGTCTCAATATCAGAGACTAGCCAGTTGGCTGTTAGGTTGAATGACTCTATGAATCGATGGATCTATACTAGCCAATTGGCTCTATGATAGTTCCATCGATCAACAAAAGTAGATATTGTTAGGGAGGGATTTTGTTTAGCCCAGTTAAGACAAGGTCATTTTAAAGCGGTTGCACTATCCAAAGAGTCTCATGGAGTTGAGTCGTGGCTACCAAAATCTGGGAGTAACGCCAGCCTCCCTGTCCTCCTGTCTCAATAGTATAGCTAATGGACCTGTCTGGTGTCTACGCCGTAACCTAGGATCATACTGGCCGAGGCCAGATATGAGCGGGTTGGGGTTAGCACGAGCTTCCGCATACAGGTTCCTAGCCAGTCGAGCAATGAACTCGTCTATGGTTGGCAACTCTAGTTCATCATGGAACTTTCTTCTCGAGGCGACTCGGGGGAGATGGGTAATGAGTCGAATCACCTGGTTTTGGATAACTTGGAGTTTACGGAGATGGGACACTGCCGCAAACCCCCATGCGGGTGCGGCATAGGTAATGACAGAGCGAATGAGGGCCTTATACATGGTAAGTCCTACCCCCAGGTTGTCAGAGTTAAGGCCGCCAGAATGGGATAGTATCTATCAGCCCGTTGGCCTTACGAAGAAGGGATTGGATGTGATCTCGGAAGGTGAGATGAGAGTCCATAATGATCCCTAAATATTTAATTTGGTTCATCCACGGCATTTCTCGTCCGAAAAGTGTGGGTGGTGGTGGTGGTATGTCTTCGAGCCTCGCTCTTAGTGAAAAGAGTATGGCCTGACATTTCTCTACATTGACCTTGATTCTCCAGTCGTGGAACCACGTGGAGGTGATCTAAGATCGACTGCAATCTACGGGACGCTAATCTATAGGTTTTGCCCATCGCCAAGAGGGCAGTGTCGTCTGCATAGATATACAGATGACTACTTCTGCCGTGGATATAGCGAAACGGGAGGTCATTAATGAATATATTGAGAAGTATGGGCCCGATAATGGAACCCTGTGGGACTCCTCATTGAATAATCAAGACTACTTTCTATAAGTAGTCAATATGTAGATACCTATTATTGGAGAAAAATTCCTTCCGGCATTGGCAATCGAACCCAGGACCTCTGAGCTATGCCGGGATCCGATTCACGACGCCGGTCGCATTGTCCTCCTTTATATCATCAATGGCCTACTACCTTCATTTTAGACGTACAAGCCATGTATGCAGGAGCGCATATTTAAATGACTTTATGCTCGACCATGCCGAAATGTAGTAATTATACACCTGGTAGCAGCCCTTTAATGCATGTCATTAATGTATACCTATTCATTAAAGTTCAGGTTTTCGATTATTCTCGGATATGCAATCGAAAGACAACGAGGGAAACGTCACGGAGGCTGGAAATCCAATACTGTCGCAGAAGGTTATGTTCAGTTACTATAATAATTAGCGTTAATTGTAAATAATATTCAAATAAATTCAATTTGTCATCTCGTTTTTAAATTCTAAATCAATTTCCAGGTTATATCAAAATTAGTTCATGTTATTCTCTAGATTACATCAAGGTCAATGACATTATTGTTCCTCGGAAAAAATCAATACTTTCGCGTCTGCGCATATCTCACAATTTATGAGCTATGCACAAGGTCGCTTCCGATCTTCTGTCAGATACAAATAAAATGAATACTTCTGAATAATTTCAAGTTAGAAATATGGTCGAGCATAAAAAGTCGTATGAAACTTTCCTATAATGGTAATTAAGACGCTCGTATAAAAATTATGAAACTCGCTTGCGCTCGTTTCATAAACAAACATACTCGCGTCTTAATTACTATCATTATAGGCTCGTTGCATAATGTACTATTATGGCCATTTTCGACAACAATTTATTGAATAGTGTTAACCTTGATATTACATTACATTATTTTCGTTCTGAAGTAATCTTTTCATCTTATTTTCGGGAAGTCATATTTTATCTGTCATTTTAATTATTATAAGAGAGATGAGACAAAGTAGTACGACAAATTTTTGTTTAGGAAACAGTATAGTTACATTATTTTCATTGTAAAGTAATATCTTTGTCTCATTTCCAAGAAGACAGAATTTTATCAGTTTTATAGGTCGTTTCCCCTTACACAAGCATTATTTTTTACAATTTGTTACTGGATCCAACTCCGAGAAATCTAATACTGTTAATTTTCTCTAGCGGTTTTTAATATAATTACCCCACTGCTTCTTGAGTTTGCGTGTAATAACCCAGCGTTCATCACTGTCCTCACATAAGCCAACACTAGAATCATTTCAGAGTGGCCAAAGCCCACAATAAATTTCCGAGTGTCTTACTCGCTTTTCTGTATCATCTGTTTGGTAGTGATATAGGCCATTGTGGCACCAAACCCCAGATCCATTTTACAGTGCTTCCACACGTAATAAAGAAGCTGCCTCGTCCTCTTTTTTACTGGGCTTTCTGCTTTCATATTCGTATGGGGCCGTGATGCATGCTAATGTACATGAACACTGTCGTAGGAAATAAAACTACTTAATTTTTGCTACGTGATTCTACACTTGTGTTTCCTCTCTTTTGCCCTTTTCTCTGGAAGTAATGACCTGTCTTCTTCCTACAAAATTAAGGATTAGGATGTGTAAAGCTATAATTCCGCCAGTTGTTTTATATGGCTGTAAAACTTGGAATGCCATTCTGAGTAAAGTGCGTGGACACACGGTCACTGCAAATTGTCCTTCAGCCAACAGCTTGTTATGAATAAATTCCTTACGCTAGTTCTGCCTTAAGAATATTAAGGGTGTTATTCATAGACATTTCGCTAGCCCGCTAGCGCGTGCTAAATTAGCCCCGGCTATCGACTGGTTACTTGTACGGGATTCATATCATATCATATCATATCATATATCATATCATATCATATCATATCATATCATATCATATCATATCATATCATATCATATCATATCATATATCATATCATATCATATCATATCAAATCGTATCGTATCGTATCGTATCGTATCGTATCGTATCGTATCGTATCGTATCGTATCGTATCGTATCGTATCGTATCGCCACCGGCGTAGCTAAGGCGCTAGCCTGCCGATCCGGAGTTGTGCTCGGGCGCGGGTTTGATTCCCGCTTGGGCTGATTACCTGGTTGGGTTTTTTCCGAGGTTTTCCCCAACTATAAGGCAAAAGTCAGGTAATCTATGGCAAATCCTCGGCCTCATCTCGCCAAACATCATCTCGCTATCATCAATTCCATCAACGCTAAATAACCTCGTAGTTGATACAGCGTCGTTAAATAACCAAGTAAAATAAAAAAAATCATATACAATATACCATATCATATCATATCATATGTCATATATCATATCATATGTCATATCATATGTCATATCATATATCATATCATATCATATCATATCATATCATATCATATCATATCATATCATATCATATCATATCATATCATATCATATCATATGTCATATCATATCATATCATATCATATCATATCATATCATATCATATCATATCATATCATATCATATCATATCATATCATATATCATATCATATGTCATATCATATCATATCATATATCATATCATATCATATCATATATCATATCATATGTCATATCATGTCATATGTCATATCATATCATATCATATCATATCATATCATATCATATCATATCATATCATATCATATCATATCATATCATATCATATCATATCGTATCATATCATATCGTGCTGAGTAACTTTCGGTGCTGGACCCTGGACTTATTTCACCGGCATTATCACCTTCATTTCATTCAGCGCTAAATAACCTGAGATGTTGATACAGCGTCGTAAAATAACCTAATGAAATAAAAAAATATATCATATCATATCATATATCATATCATATCATATCATATCATATCATATCATATCATATCATATCGCTAACACTGATTTATGAATACGAAAAACGTTAGTTCGCTGATCATCCACCGGAAGCTCGCGCTAATATTGTCTATGAATATGGTCCTAACATTCTTTGAGATATTAGAGATATATCCATGAATTTGTACAGCATATTCTTAATAGGTTATAAAAAAGATTTACTTGGTAGAATTTTTATATATCCAATATAGGGTAAATTAGGGTCTGTTGGACAGTCGGGCATGTTGGACACTTTGTACTTTAACGTGTTACCTCGCCACTCGTGGCTACTTCCGTCATTGACTTCTAGCAGATGTGGTGCCCACAAGTGGCGAGGTAACACGTTAAAGTACAAAGTGTCCAACATGCCATACTGTCCAACAGACCCTAATTTACCCTATAGAGAGTTATGATGAGTTGTATCTAAATTTAGATATACCTATATGTATCTATTAAATTAAATACAAATATTTTCCATAGTAGAAATATTACAATTCTGTTCAGACAATTTTTAGAACAATCTTTTGTAATTATTTTGGTGTCAGAAATTTTGCCTATCACAATTATAATGTAAATATTAAATTTCAGGCAAACGACTGCATTACAATGTGAAGGGGCTATAAACAGATCGCCAAAATATGTTTCTAAAACTTTTGACTCTATGATGATATTATACTATTAGAGCATATATTTTACTTACTTTCATGTTGTTTTATGGTCTAGATATTAATGTAATAACTATGTAAGCAATTGTATTCAATTAGAATTAGAGTCTGGCTGGGCGGAAGAGAAGGCCTACTGGCCTTAGCTCTGCCAGATTAAATAAATAAATAATAATAATAATAATAATAATAATTATTATTATTATTGTTGTTGTTGTTGTTGTTATTATTATTATTATTATTATTATTATTATTATTATTATTATTATTATATTTTGCTCACAAAATATGTTCAATTCTATTGAAAAGGAAGAGCTTTAAATTTCACTATCCTCTCCCCTTAAAAAATCGGTTAAATTATTTGTTTCAATTTTGTTATTTTTGTGGTCGTCCATTTTACGAACACCATGTTACAGAAATCGATGCAAAATTGCATATAATTATGAAACCTGCCCACGTTAAGTCAGGAGTGGGTTCTTTTGTTCTTTATTTGGTTGTGTTATGTGTAGTGTACCAGTGGCTGATTGGGCTGGATTGCGCGCACTTGTGTAATGATGATTGATTAATTTCAATGATTGATTGACGTCCTCTCGCTCTGCTAACTGCTCACTCGGGAGATGCCATTGATGCATGACGTATAGATACAGACAGCATTCAGATAGGATTAAATAGATATTTTTTTCAGTAACGTAATGCGTCATAATTTCTACCTGGATTATAGTTGTCATTCAATTTGTGTCTTGCAATGAAGAATATACTGATAGGTTCGACTCATTACTAAATGTAGCCTATAATAACAAAATGTATTCAGTTACAATTTCCAACTATGGTCAATTAAAATATTTATGATCTCTGGTACAGCTAAGGTGGCAGGCACGTTAGCCTGCTGATTCGGAGCTGCGCTCGGGCTTGGGTTCGATACAAAATTGGGCTGATTCCTTGGTTGGATTTTCCCATGGCGAATCCTAGACCTCATCTCGCTAAATATCATTTCACTACCTCAAATTTTAGCACCGCTTGATGACATATTAGTTGAGACAGCGTCGTTAAAATACTTTCCTGGGCTTTGCTAATCAAGTAATATCAAGAAAAGTTTCGTAAATGTGTATCCCTATGGAGCTAACATTAATCATATGATAGGATAATGGGCAAAAATGATGACTAACGTAATTGAATTCTATGGTGGATTAAAAATAGTGGATATATTTTGCCTGGGAATCCTCTTACTAATTTCATTTATTCATTTATTTATTTAGCTAGCTAGCTAGCTAGTAAGTACAAATTAAAATTATAAAACAAAAATGTTTCTAGCCACTACCGTAAGAGCCAGGCTCGTGTACGGTGTGGTCTTAGCCAATAAAATTTGGAAAATGGTTTGTAATTTTATTATAAAGTCTTGGGCCGAAACTAGCACCATGTTTAAGTGCTGCACTTGGATGACATTTAAGCTCAATTAATGGGAAAGTAGATTTTTGTCTTCGAGTACGATATTCATGTCGATTAGATTGAGGTTTTATTTGATTTCTGTGGTAGTAAATTAGTAAGCTGTATTTATAAATTTCTTCAATAGTTAATACTTGAAAATGTGTATAAATTAAATTTGTTGGGTAATCCATATTTTTGGTTAGACAAATTTTTATTAATCTTCTGTGTAATAAAATTAATGGATTAAGTACATATGCTGCTACTCCACCCCAATTTATTATACCATATTGCAATAATGATTGTACTAAAGCAAAAAATATTATTCTCAATACCTCCTTAGTGATAAAATTTCGAAGTATTATAAATTTATAAATTATGTTTCTTACTCTTATACACATAAAATCAATTTGTTTATCCCAACGTAAATGCTGATCTATAATAACTCCTAAATATTTGACTCGTGTGGAAGGTGTTAGATGTGGACAATTACAATAATTATTTGTTAATTCATTACAGCATTTATCCGGATTCGCTGTCAGAATCACTAGAAGAACACTCCACCCTCAAAAATAAACAAAACCAGTATGGCGTCACGTGTAGGCAGTGGAATTTTACTTAACATCGTGTGGAGTTGTAGTCTGGCACTGGGTAACTAGGCGTGAAGTGGGTGGGGCTATTGCGATTCTACGTAAAAATGCGGTCAAGATACATCATACTCGATGTAATTTGCAATTTAAACTTGAA
The DNA here is from genome assembly GCF_040183065.1 of Periplaneta americana. Taxonomy (NCBI): domain Eukaryota; kingdom Metazoa; phylum Arthropoda; class Insecta; order Blattodea; family Blattidae; genus Periplaneta; species Periplaneta americana. Next base: position 77,101,046 of record NC_091132.1, read on the forward strand.
CTTTAAGATCTGCAAATCTGGAGCATATCTAACTGCCACGTTCACAGCTTCCTCCAAGACATCCCACAGACGGTCTGCAAATAGAATCTAATTATATCCCAATTGCGGCGTACTATCAAGATACGGAACTCGTATGGCTGCAGTAGTACGACGTGTGATGACGTCACTTGAGTGAAGTGCATGCTCTACCACAAGATGGCTCAATAAGCACCCATTAGTGACATTCAAAACGTAGTTTCACAAACGACGCGTCAGTGTTCTGTTCCTTCTCATGAAGTTAGCTGAAGCTAGAAAAAAAATTTTCTGATGTGAACAAACACTATTGCTATCTGAAAGAAAATTTTGTGACACGGAATCCTTAAATAAAATTGTTGCACATATTTTTCAAGGAACCGCTGAAAATTATTTGGTTTTTTGAAATGTTTAAAAATCATTTATGCTAATGAGACATACATTTTATATAAAAATATATAAGGCGTTTAGAAGTGGAATAGATAAGTTTCATTAGATCTGTAGTAAATGCCAGATTTTTAGATAAAATAAAAGTAGGCCTACTGACATGAGTACGCTTCGTTGAATTGCCACACGCAGAATGCAATCAGGTTGCCGATGTACGGTAGTATAGAGGAGGTGAGCGACCGCCCGGTCTCGTAGTATAAGCAGTTCATGTTAAGAGTTGTGACCGGTCCAAATAGATAGAGCAGTTACAGCTAATGTATACCTATGTAAGCACTTGTTTTTGCATTACTGTGGTTGGAATAGTCAAAGCTTATCATTTGTTCAGTACAGACAAGAATTCAATCAAACATACTACAATGAGAGTGTTGCTGTTCCAAATAATTACCCCCGCAGCCAGTCTTGACCCGTTGGGGAACGTGGTTGCATGCTGTTAATTATTATACAGAACATTACGGCAAAATAATGGAGGTAATTGATGCATTGGATAGCACAGATAGTTCCGCCGTTGCAGCTGTAAAATCATTGCCTTCTGAACAGCTATTGGAAGATATTCTGTTCATTGATTCTAATTTTAAAATCGTGTCGAAAAGCGTCATTCTGTTAGAATCATCTAAACTACAACTCTCAGAAGCCCTTAATATAGTGGATAAAGTATCACAAACCGTTATCAAAAATAACAATTCACCAATTTCGGAAAAAATGAAATGTAAGTTAAGAAATATTATTGCTAAAAAATTCTGCCTACAGTATTCACAATTTCGTACTATAAATTATGTACCATCAGGTCACGACAAGACATCTGTAGTTGGTGTACTAAAAAGTACTGACTTTCCGTTCTTCAAATATGTACGTATTATATCGTGTGATGTTGAAGGTACATTTTCCCGAAATAAAAACTGTTTGTGACCATCGGAGGAGGTTACTTTGCAGTCGTTCAAAATGTACGTAACTCTTCACTGCAATGCACATATTCAAGGATGATGTATCTTACATTAAATTTTGAGTTAGTATATCTCACTATAAAATAATTGTGTATTTACATGTTTAGACATTTCCTACTTCAATGATCATTCATTATATTTCTTGAATGCAGGATACAGGTTTTATTGTAACCGCACTATACTGCTCAGTATTTACATTAGAGGCATACTCCATCCGTTGCACGCCTCTTTCTCATACAGTCTATACCGCGTGCGCAGTAAACCTTACAATTCTCGTGGCAATTCCACGAAGTCTAGATATGAGGAAGATGAAAAGTAAAAAATATTGTAGTAGATATTACGGAATGTAAAACAATGGAAAACACATCCAAGAAGAATGTCATCAAACGTCTATCTAGATAGGCATATTTTTATCATTCTCTTTGTAAATGGGATATAGGTCGTCAAGAAGGAGATGGAAAACACAGTTAACCTGCGAAAGAGGCAGCAGTGATCCATATTGGACTCTGAGCTGAGTATGCTAGCAGCACAGGTACATAGGTAAGCGAGAAGAGGGGGAATCTAGTCTTCTTGGATAGCTAAATTCTAAGCTACAGGCACTCGGAAGGAACAAAGCAAGCGAAATAGACACAGTAAAGTGAGATAGTAATCCGAAGGGAGTTGTTCAGTTCGAATGTTCAGGATTAGAAACATAAATGTGGGGTGTTGTAACTTGAGTTTCGTCCAGTGGTAAAATATAGGTATTTGTACTATAGTATGTTAGGAAGACTCATCTCGTTTACCGACCCAACATCAGAATTATTGTAATACTGTATAGCAGTCATGTTAACTAATGCAAACGCGCGCTTTAGAGCTCAGAAGAGCCTGAGCATTTTACAACGGAAAGGAAAGAGACAGACGAAAGAGGTACGTAGTATATGCCGCTTGGTCGAGCTATATACAGGAATGGCCAGCACTGATTCAATGGATAAAGGGAAGAGAACTTATTAAAACTGTATCCATATTAATTTTTATATTTGTCTGAGAAGTGTAAATGCATTATAAGAATGTAAGTTCTAATTTTAATGCCCATTTTTAACAAGTTTGCTTTTTTATTCAAAAGGAATATTTTCTCAACTTTTTTTTTTATAGAAAAGTGAAATTTTCAGATATGTTTATTTAGTAGCTTTACAGGTACTGAAACAATGTTTTCGTAAATCTAATACATATATCGTAAATACGTAATAATGAAGATAGTGTATTGAAATTTTTGAAAATATTCGCATGGAAAATGTTTGTAAGGTAATAAATTAACAAAGCAACATGTGCCCATGTGTTGTAAAAACGTCAACTCTATAGCTTCAGCAGATTTCGAGAAAATAATTTAATATTCTGATGATAGGAAGTTGCGCACCAATATCACTTTAAAAGCATAATGCGATAAGAATTTTGTTATGTAATATTAATTGCAATTAAAATATGTGCCTAGATAACTTTGCTTTGTGCTATAATATTATTTTGATTAATTTATTGATTACTTTTATAAGGCTAAAGATACCATCAATATCAATTCCAACTTACCATGTCATACTCAATATCTTTCTTTGGAATATCACTTTCTTTATGAATGATATGTTTCATTCACTTAGTACAGTATAGTTGCACTACTATGAAATTTATGTGGATATTCCTTCTTAACTCTTTATTGTATTATTAACATTTAAAACACAAGTGCAATATTAAGAAATTGGTGTTAGTACTTTTGTTTTACAGACAATAAATGAAATATCAAACAGAAAGAAGCCATATAAAAATAGCGACATAAAATTTCACGTTCCGTTTGAAGTTTGTGCACTACTGTTTTCATAATCCAACAGGCTGCTTATTCATATACATAATTCTTCTTCCATACCTAGCGCTTGATGCCCGCGCACGACGTCAAGGTCAGAAAAATGCGCTTGCTTTGTCATCACTGCTGTACATGGTTATATCTTTCTTGATTGCAAGCCGATAGTAAGATTTTGTATTGTATTTCGAACAGTTGAATGTCTCTTCGGGAAAGTTGTGTGCAGTTTGGTCGTTATTAAGTTCTTGTCATTTATATTCACTTTCTTTAATATTGTTTATTTAATTACTACTATAAATCATTTATGCTTGTTTGTATATTCTGTGTAATTATATTTTATCATATACTAAAATGCATCTACTCTCAGTTTATTTCTGCTCGTTTCCACTGCGCCATATTGGTCAAATTCTTATTCAACTTCAACATCTGACGCGGTAGACGTATCCAATATGCTTGTGAGAAGCGGTAACGTCTCAACTCAGAAAAAAAGGAGAAATTATTAATTTTTGTAGACTTCATCTGAAGACTGAGGAGTATCATCGTGCTGACCACATGTACAGGCTGCATGATCGTTCACCTCTTCAGAGAAATGTGAACTTGAGGCCTGCAGTCGACTGGTCGGCCTTGTCCCTTCATGGGTTATCGAGCGACGGATTATTATATATTATCATCTTAATTTCAGTCGTCTGACTTCCATTTTATATAAATTTATATATTTGTTTGTTTATTTATTTCTTTTAAAATTCTTTGTGATGAATGTTTCCGAGACGGATAACTAAAGTTTAGAATTTATTATAACAAAATAATATTTTATGATGGTATAGATCTATCACTTTGTGTTTGCAACCCATTTATTTTTTGAGGGGGGAGGGAGTAGGCGTCGGATTGAGTGACACATGCAGCGTAAATGTAAGCAAAGGTAGGCAGGTACACTGTAATAAAAATCCTACTTACACAAAGATAAATACTTCTTTTCAGTATTGCACAGTGTTTTCATTTTACGAGGAAACTAGATTATAGCGGAACCCCGGTGTACACTTTTCTGCGTGTCATGCTTACACTGGCGGGGAGCTGGTTCCGCTACTACCTACTAACTGCTGGGATGTTTTGTAGAACTGGCTTCCCACGGTGTTCGGGAGAGCAGGAATTCGGCCGGCTGCGAAATGATGCAAAGTTTGCTCGTAAAATGAGAGCACTATAGTATGAAAAGACAGGTGGAAGTAAACTTTTTTCGCCACACGATTATACACATTGCTTAGACTTCCTGACCTCTTATCTCAGACGATTTTGAGAAACAACAAATACCTCACAGGAACAAGGACATAAGAGATCTGCCACCACAAAGTGAAACATCTGTAAATTCGAACAAATCTCTAGTTTTAATTACACAGATTATACAGGGTGTCTCTAAATTAGACCGACAAAATTAGGGAACAGATAGATAACCTTCGTGGAAGCATATTTTGTTAAGGAACCCATGGGCTGCGACGCTTCGTTTCAGTGAAAGAAGGAATTACAGGTAGGGAGAAAGTAAGTAGGTATGTGCAAATTACAAGCGATTCTGTGTCACATTATTCTGTGTGTTAATCCAAACAAAGAAAAAATACTTACAGAAAAACGAAACCAGCGACGCATTAAACTGTACTGAACAATACAACAGAATGAGTGCAGTACAAGTACTAAACTACGTAGACGAATAACGCGGATAACAAGAGGTCGTACCAATGGAAGTAAACAAACGTGCTGTAATCGGTACTAAATGATACTGGGCTCCGGACGTGAACAAACCGAGTGATAGTAATGATAGACCCCTCTAGGACTGAAAAGAGTGATTATCCGTTCCCGCCTTCTTGCAATGAAACGAAGCGTCGCAGCCCATGGGTTCCTTAACAAAATATGCTTCCACGAAGGTTATCTTTCTGCTCCCTAATTTTGTCGGTCTAATTTAGAGACACTCTGTATTTTGTGAGACAGGTCCAAAAAATCAAGAAATAAAACCGATTAATTTGTAATATGTATTGAATATAATGAAACGTAGACAAGGACTAACTGCACTCTCAATTTCCCATTCCCCTCCATCTACACAACACAGTGGTCCGTGCGTTCGTATCTTGATGAGTTTCGGTACCCTGATCCGAATTATTATTATTATTATTATTATTATTATTATTATTATTATTATTATTGTCGCCTTTTTGAGATCTCATTATAATCCGAAGCCCCCAGCGGCCGCCGGCTTCGCTCATGTTTTAAAACTGCACTGACGACAAGGTCCAGTGGGGTTGCTTCTATCTTCATAGATAATTGCGAATTATTATTTAGAAATTCGTTGAAAACTCGTAAGCCATATGGCGTAAGACTGCACATTGTGTCTAAGGTTAAATCTTTCAGTTCCCGGCTGGATATCAAACTCGTTCGGCTGAGTTTGTAGCCAGAAACACTACCAATTCAGCCATAATGGAAGACATGTTCAGAACGAAAAATATGTGGCATATGCTGCGTTTATGCATAAAATGTGGGGACACTTTTTAGTACCTATACTAATAAAATGAGCTCCTGCAATAACAAGTTAATTAAAACACGGACTCACTGATAGCCAATTACTCATTAAAATGCTATAAAGCTGGGTGGAAAATGGGTGTGATTCAGCTGCACCAGAGGGTTGACGAGCTAATGAAATAAATTACATACATTAAAAATATAAATGTTTGTACTGTAAGTATAAAATAATATTAATCACGAATTAAAGTTGTGTTTTTGTAGGGAAATTAATTTATTGCAGTAAATTTAATTTCACAATATTGTAAGCCTGTTTATTCTTTATGTGAAAACTTGTACACATTTTATTTAAAATTCTCTAGAATATAAATTACTAGCTGAAAACACCCGGCTTGCCCTTTTTGCTTCTTTTTTAAATTAAAATGGTTGTTAGACTTTTTGGAAACCTCAGAAACTCAACTATAGACAACCAAAGCGAATTGTCCTTAATAAGCTTTCCTCGTCCATAAAGATGAATCTTTACATATCGTCACTTACATGAATTAATGAATTTCTTAGCCAAAAGTCTAAAAGGATTAACTCGATGTAAAATAGCTGCAGATCAGGCAACGAAAGAAAATATTTCATCACGTGCTTTACTTTTAATTGTGTTTTAATTTGTATGTATGTATGTATGTATGTATGTATGTATGTATGTATGTATGTATGTATGTATGTATGTATGTATGTATGTATGTATGTATGTGTGTGTGTACGTGTGTACGTGTGTACGTGTGTACGTGTGTACGTGTGTACGTATGTATGTATGTATGTATGTATGTATGTATGTATGTATGTATGTATGTATGTATGTATGTATGTAATGTAATGTAATGTATGTATATATACTGTATACATATATACTGTATATATGTGTTTATTTATTTATTCTGGCGTAGTTAAGTCCATCAGGCTTTCTCTTCGACACCACTAGAAATACAAATAAAATAATTAAAAATCAAACTATAAATAAAGTAAACCCAAACGAACATATATGAGTATATAGGCTAGTCACACAAACTTTAAATGAATTAGCATTGTCTTGAAGTTCAGCAAAACAAAAACACACCCCTCGGTCTCTCTAGGCCCTCTTAGCATTGTATCAATATTCTACAGATTTTACATTTTATCTCTGCCGGTTAGTGACTGTTAAATTTCAAGTGGCATATCTCAGTCATAGGAGTCAACGTATTAAAAACCATTACAGCCTTTCTGCCATCTCTTTCCTCCCTCGCGAATGTGACGTTGCACAGAGGCAGAGGTAAAATAATTATAAGATTTGTACATTGATCTGAAGCTGTGCATTTCACGTAATTTCATGTCTTTGTGTGCTTTCACTTGAATTTCAGAGACAGCCATACATACATACATACATACATACTTACATACATACATACTTACATACATACGAGTACATACATACATACATGCATACATGCATACTTACATACATACATACATACATACATACATACATACATACATACATACATACATACATACATACATACATACATACATACATACATACATACATACATACATACATACATACATACATACATACATACACTTTTATATATTAAGACGAGTTTTTGTAATATACAGGTTATAATGTACTAACTGATTTAGCTTTCATTAATTAATCTGTAAATAAATAATCAAATAAATAAAGAACTAGATCAAAAGAAGCACCAGTTTTTTTTTTCTTTTACAATTGTGTACTATGAATGTTATAGAGTACTTACTAAGCACATGATTTTACTTTTCACAGAATAACCTAAAACTATTCACCTATTGAGCGTAATAATGAATGAATATATCGCCGTCATTTGTTCATATGAGTGCAGTGAAATGCTTTCTTTCTATTGCGGTCCAGGCCCCGAATGGGTGATATGCAGCCTAACCATAATTCACCTCTATTACGTAAATTATAAAGCAATTCACATGGACCTATGGAGCAAACTTGAATACCTATATTATGTGGCTCATTAGCAGGGTTCGCATTTTTGTCATACTGAATTTATCGAGAAATATAGCCTTGTATTGAGGGAGTTCAAATGTCTGACGCTCACTACGTAAGTGGCGGCACAGTAGGCCTACGGTGACTGTACATATCGGAGCATATCATGACAAAATGCAATTTAATTGTAATGGTTTGCACAACGAAACGTTTTTATTTATTTTATTTATTTATTTATTTATTTATTTATTTATTTTGCTGATAATTGTACAATTGCTTTGAACAAATATGTTTGCTACACCATTAAAATTTACAATCTGATAATAAATAACTTATACAACAGAATTTTTATACATACATACATACATACATACTTACATACAATAATTTACACCTATTTATTAAAATAACTACTATTACAACGACAAAAATATACATTCTGAGATTATGTAACTGATACCTTTTCCGATTATCAGTTAGACAGTTTTTAAATTGACTATTACACTTTTACTACGTCATACTACTTTTGACCAATAAAGCGGTACGAAAGGACGTCTTTCAACCAATCATAGCTGCTTATCGCACAATTTTATTGCTTCCCTAGCATTTGTTTAATTTTATCGCTTCCCTAGCATTTGCTTGCTTTTATCACTACCCTAGCATTTGTTTCTTTGTTTTTTGTCAACATTTCAAACTGCAAATTCTTTACGGTACTATAAAACATGCTTTGTGATCGTAATTTATTTCCCGCATAGATAGTCTACTGAAAATAGGGGATCCGTTCAAACATTTTGGTGCAGGTAACATTAGTGAAATAGAATTTTAGTAAGTCAATTAATATCTATTTTATTGTATTAGAGTACTTTATTTCTTCTAATGTTTATATAGATTCTTCTGTTTTTATCACCTCCCTACCATTTGTTTCTTTGTTTGCCAACATTTCAAACTGCAAATTCTTTTCGGTACTATAAAACTTGCTTTGCGATCGTCATTTGTTTACAGCATAGACAGTCAACTGACAATGGTGGCTCCGTTCAAATGTTTTGGAGAAACTAACATTAGTGAAATAGAATTTTAGTAAGGCAATTAATATTTTATTATATTAGAGTACTTCATTTCTTCTAATCTTTATATAAGCTACTTTCTTCTAACCGTGTAATAATTATTACATCCCACTCGAGTTTTGATTTTCTCTAGATAAATAAAAACCTCTAGTGATTACTGTTGAGAAAATGATCTCTCAACGTCACATGACGTTATCGGTGCAAATTTATAATATAAAATATTATGGCTTCATTTGTCTCCTGGTGCACTTCCTCTATGACTGAACGGGATCACAATGAACTTATCGACATACAAACATACGTAACAACGCGCACTCCTACGTAACACAAATCAGAACTTATAGAGGTCTTGTAACCTGCTTATGCCTTTGACTGACGTCATTAATGTACCAGGAGAAACTACTCCATCCAATATAGCTCTTGTGACAAACATGTGAAGTCTGGTTATTAGCATTTGCCTTGTTAGGTGAATGGCTAACGTATCCGGCGCTAGTTGCAGAGGACGTTGGATCAGGACTATCTCAGGTGAGAAATTAATAATAAAAATTTGGGATTAAATCTTTGTGTGATTCAGAAATATATCTGAGACACACAGATGATGAAAAAATACCCCACAGAATTTGAGAGGATAGAGAAACAGGGAAGAGGTAAGAAAGCAGAATTAGGCAGTTCCATCCAGCAACAAAACTTTCGTGTCCCAATTTTTTTTTACTTCTGATAAGGACAATATGGCGGCATAAAAGAGTTGAATAGTTCTAAATTATTATATCGAAAGTAGTGGGTGTCGGAAAGTAAGGCCACGTACTTCATACTGTACATTATTCGTAGTAATAGGTCTAAATAAATAAGAAAAAATGGTGCATCCTTTGGCCTAGTTCTTCTGTAGAATTCCTACATAGGCTAAATATTATGCACTGTGTATCAAGTGGTATTATTACTGTTACTATAAGGGACCGCACTTTGTCCGAGGAGGATACAAGGTCAAGTATTACTGGAGATTTTAGTGTAGCGGATGATGCGAGTGCATCTAGCAAGCGAAGTAGGCTACTTCTGTTTGCTCACGCGACTCCTGTTTGGTCAAATTGGGCAGAACAAAACATAGACTACATCTTGAACAATTACACCAATATTTACAATTTATATTATTTACATTATGTACACTAGAATACGCTATTTTTACTATTTACACTATGATAAAGAATTTAGGCCTACATTGATCAAACATTATTTACACTATCATGTAAAGTGTTGTATATTGTAATGCAAGGTATTTTCTCCTACAATACTATAGCAGTATAGCGTACTTATTATGTAGAAAGTGTATAGTAGTGTATAAAGGGGTTTCAGATATTGACTACTGTCAAAATCCGATTTTCAAAAAGACTGCTTTTCGTTTCTAGAATGTGACCTTTCTTCAAATATAACTTTGTAGAATATTACTTTTTTTTTTTAATATATCAATTTCCTTAATTATGAAATATCATTTCTTCGATGCAAATTGTCTTATTTAACACTAAATTGTAATTGTTTAACTTTTGAAATTATATGTAACTAAACACATAGTGTATAAAGGATTTTCAGATATTGACTACTGTCAAAAGCCGATTTTCGAAAAGACTGCTTTTCATTTCTAGAATGTGATCTTTCTTCAAATATAACTTTGTAGAATATAGTTTTTATTTTTAATATATCAATTGTCCATTATGGTCCACACCTGTGGAGTAACGGTTAGCGCGTCTGACCGTGAAACCAGGTGGCCCGGTTTCGATTCCCGGTCGGTGCAAGTTATTTGGTTGAGATTTTTTCCAGGGTTTTCCCTTAACCCAATATGAGCAAATGCTGGGTAACTTTCGGTGCTGGACCCCGGTCTCATTTCACCGACATTATCACCTTCATCTCATTCAGACGCTAAAAAACCTAAGCTATTGATAAAGCTTCGTAAAATAACCTACTAAAATAAATACTACCTTCATTATGAAATACCATTTCTTCAATGCAAATTGTCTTATTTAATACTAAATTGTAATTGTTAAACTCTTGAAATTATACTGTATACACATAGTGCATAAAGGGGTTTCAAATATTGACTACTGTCAAAAGCCGATTTAAAAAAAGACTGCTTTTCGTTTCTAGAATGTGATCTATCTTCAGATGTAACTTTGTAGAATATGATTTTTATTTCTAATATTTAACACTAAATTGTAATTATTGTTTAACTATTGGAATTTCATGTAACTAAACACATCTGCATTTTGCTGCTACTACTACTACTACTACTACTACTACTACTACTACTACTACTACTACTACTACTACTACTACTACTACTACTACTACTACTACTACTGCTACTGCTACTGCTACTGCTACTGCTGCTGCTGCTGCTGCTGCTGCTGCTACTACTACTATTATTATTATCAATGTTATTATTATTTCATTGTCTTCTGTGTTACTGTTATTTATATTTGCTATGTATTTTTATAATGGTTGAGTAAAAGAGAAGGCCTTTTATGGTCTTAACCGTGCCAGTAAAAATAAATGAAAAATAATTTAAATTGTAGGAAAGATCATCATCGTGTAGGTCTTTATCAACAGTAATCTCACTAGAGGTTTTGATTTATCTAGAGAAAATCAAAACTCGAGTGGGTTTTAATTGACTATTACACGATTAGAAGAAAGTATATAAAGATTAGAAGTAACAAAGTACTCCAATACAATAATATATTAATTGACTTACGAAAATACAACTGTCTTCAAATGTATTATTGTACCATCTCAACATTACAAATATTACGCTAGATGCATGCTAGATGGCAGTAGTGAGTTATGATTACATACAGTCACTGTAATGATTACTAGCAATGCCTTCTCGCCGAGAAGCTATCGATCTATATCACGATGGCAGTGTTACTAGTCAAGAAGGCTTTGTTGATTCAGTTTCATTTTTATTAAAACAGTTGCATTCCACTTCAATTAGCCGAATCCCAGTAATCAACGTCACTTGACAGATGATTTTCAATAAATCTTAATATTAAACAATCTCTGATACGTGACTATCCATAATATCATATAGCAGAAGCTATAACATAACCTAAATAATATACACAAGTGTTAGAAAAGTTTTAATTAACGACGATGACATAAAAAATAAACATGAATAATTTTAAAAGGAATAATTATTGAATGTACAATTCTCAAATTTGAATGTGGTTGGTGGTTCAATTGATGTTATATTGAACGTGTGCGTAATAGAAGTGGAACTCGTTGATGTAGGCCTACATGGTGTATTCAACTTATTCAGGATTTCCGAATGGTGCTCTACATTTATTTGTAAATAGGATTTCAGAAGGTACATAGGTATAATCAGTGATTTCTATTAATTCTTGTTCTTGAATGCCAATGCGAGTCATATTTGAAACTGCTGTGCATGGACTGGAGTGATTTATAATTTTCTATTTTTTTTTTTTTTTTTTTGACGTCCAGACCAGCGCAGTGTGAAATGTTGGCAAATAAAGAAACAAATGCTAGGGACGCGATAAAATTAAACAAATGCTAGGGAAGCGATAAAATTGTGCGATAAGCAGCCATGATTGGTTGAAAGACGTCCTTTCTTACCGTTTTATTGGTCGAAAGTAGTGTGCCGTAGTAAAAGTGTAATAGTGACTATAATGCATTGTAAATAGTCTATGAGATCTAGTTTTGAATCATGAATAGAACGTCAACTGCAGCACAAACAGGATGCAAGTGTTCACTGATAGCTGTGGCTCGAGCCAAATATGACGTCACGTCAATACAGTCTATGAACAACTAATCTTATCTCCGTACGCCCTGAGCCAAAATAAGGTCCCTAGTTATTATTATTATTATTGCCGCCATCCTGAAGGAGAGAGCGAATCCTGACTCTTCGTCCATAAGAGGACTAGGCTATAGCTACATGTAGATGTATTGTGTATTCCCAACCCATATCAGCTCACTATACATGGCTTGTCCCAAATACGATCGGTAGAAATAGCCAATGTCGCTCGTCTTAAGGTTGGTAATGTTTACCTTTCCGTGAACACGTCTTGTCTCGAAGTTGGTAACATTCAGCTTTTCCGTGGGCAAGGTTCGTCCCCGTCTTTGTATAGTCTATCACTTCAGTTGAATTGAACACGTGCAACGCGAAGGCAAAATCATTCTTTGTAGGAATTTTAATTTTAATAAGCATCGCGATTTAGTGAGTGGTGAAAGTAAGTGGCTTCGAGTCAGCAGGAAGGGTGGAGCATATTTAATCACAATGGGTGAGTTTTCGTCTTCGATTTTTTTGGTATTTTCTCTTTGAATTTAACTTGGTGTCGAAGGTTTTCGCATTTATTTTGTTCTAGGCGGATCTGATGGTAGAATCATAATAGAGTTGAGACCATTACAATCCCGATGTATAGATGTATAGTAAATGTTGCTGGCAAACGAAAGCCATGTAAAAAATGCTGCGCTGTAACAGTAGAACACCGGCACGAAAGATTACGTTACCTTGTTTCGGGAATGAAACTGCAGTTGTGTTAGCTTTGAATGTTTTATTCTTATTAAGTTTACAAATGGAGAGAATGGGTATTTGATAAGAGAAGTAATTAATGAAGGACATACAATATTTTTCTTTTCATATGAAGGACATTGTGAAATTAGTCCCAGATCACAACAAATTTGTCACTAGGACTCATTCAAAGAGTACTGTACCTGTCTATTATCACGTTAATATAGCATAACTCGCGATTACAAATCAAACGAGTAGCGGCACAGGTCTGTAACTATTCTCGATACCGGGATATTACTGAGAGAGGCCACTCAGTACGGATAATTTTATACGCAATTTCGGCGCTTTTATGTCTTTAGCGAAGTCAGGTGGCGTCATTGGGCATGTTCAAAACTTACTTTAGTTCATGGCATAACTACTAATAACATTAACATATTCTACGTCAAAACATTAGTTTACGGTCCTTGTAAATAATTAGTTCGTGTGTTGATTAACCTCGGAACGCCGGCAAAAACATTAGGGAATGTATTTATGATGCTAAAATCAGTGAAGTGTTCATCGCAATTGGTCAAATGTATCTCGTGAATAACTCTGAAGGAAATTTGTTGATTTTCGTCACGTTTAATCTTGTATGTTTAATTGAATCGCAAACTGTTTATATGAACGGAAAATTTGCATATTTTCAAAACCATGCAAAGCGTTCCATTGACATTTAAATAAATAAGTTTATTGTTCTCGCCCTTCAATAGTAATAATTTGGTAATTCTACAAAAGAACTAGATCAAAGAAGGCACTATTCTTTTTTAACAATTGTGTACTACTAATAGTATAGATACCTCTGATTGAGGTTCTGTCTGATATGTACTGTATATCTATTGTCAGACAGTACATCTCACTTGACGATGTGTCAGAGGAAGAACAATTCTGTAGTGTTCGGGAAAAGTGGCACAAATCAAAAATGTTAATTTTACAGGAGAAGGAAAACAAAAACTGTCTTCACACTGGTTTATGTCGATTTGATTTTCTTCTGTACGAATTATTGTAATGGGAGAAATACGTATGTCTCTTTTCCCTAGCGAGCAGATGTTCCGTAAATTTGTCAATAAATTATTAATAAATGTTTGTGGAAACTGACATGCCACTTTTCCCAAGCACTGCAGAATTGTTCGTATACATCTTAAGTCTGATTAGTATAATATCACAGTCTAGTATATACAGTGACGAAGCTCAGTACGTAGGGCATATGCATACGTATTGAAAACGGGGATCGGGGACATCGCATTCAATACGGAAACTGTATTCAAATCGATCTGAATACTCCATGAAAACGTAGTATTTTAACTAGTACTTCCATGAACACTAACTTTATTATTTACACTATTTTAACTAGCGCTTCACAAACGCGGACTTTATTATTTACAATGTCTTAATTGGCGTTTTCACAAAAAAAATACTCTACTATTCACAATATTTTGACATGTATGTTTGCTATTTTCAACTAACACTTTCAAAATCGCTGAATTTACTATCTATAATATTTAATATCCTGCCGGAAACCAAGCGTAGAGTCGACCTGGTTGGCGAATTGGTATAGCGCTGGCCTTCTATGTCCAAGGTTGCGGGTTCGATTTACTGGCATGTAAAAGAAGTCCTGCGGGACAAAATTCCGGCACACCGGCGACGCTGATATAACCTCTGCAGTTGCGAGCGTCGTTAAATAAAACATAACATTTAACCAAGCGTAGAACAGAACTGGGGGACAAAACGACCTTGACCACAAACTCATATGGAGCGAAAACAGCTGATCAGAGTTGCGGCGTCAATTTTTGTTAAACAGGAAACAAATTTGCAATACTTTTTATTTAATTTGCACGAAAACCGACCATTCTATCTAAATACGACAAAGAAAAAAATATTCTTTATTACATTCTCTATTCGTATTGAGAGAAATCAAGATCCTATGCATAGTAATTATCCACGACGACGACGTTAAAGTTTCAGAAAAAAACAAATTTCGAAAACTAAAAACTTCACAACGATATGGTATTAAGCTGGGTCCACACTATATATCAAAACACGTTATATAACAAAGTTATATAACTTGTTGTAGAAACGGGAAGAAAATATTATTTAACATGAGTTTTTTTGTGTTATAGAGCAAGTTATATCTTATCCATCGGGTGTCGGTAAAGATCAAAGGATGTTATAAAACATCGTTATATAACATGTTTGCGCATCATGTAACTTGTTACAAAGCACACCCGCTGCATAAAACAGTACGAGCTGAGTCTTGATGGAATCAACACGTCATGTGTTTTGCATTATTGCGTAGTATCTTGTACGCATTCTCTGTGCGCTTGGCGTGATTATTCAATTGTGTTTTGAAGTCAATTTGGCATAATGAAGTGGAACAAGACTGCAACTTGTGAGTTAATTGACCTGTTCAGAGAAAAACTGACATTATGGGATCCGACTGATACGGGGTACAGACTTGTTTCCGATCTCTGATAACGAATTTGAATAACATCATGTGCGTCAGGAATCACACAGACAGCTGAATTGCGGCGAGAAGTGACAGACCAGCAGTGAGTGATTTCATAATCAGTGCACGGTGTATCACAGTAGCAATGCCCAAGAAAATCGAGCCTTTTTGGGAGGGGTACATAACTCTTTCCGATGCCATGTACAGTTACGTGAAAATCATAGGAGACGTTATTTCCAAGAAAGGGATCATGTGTAAACCTAATAAGACTGGCATAGATCGGATAGGATTAATTCCACAGTGGAAAAAGCAAACAAATCCACCCCCTCGTCACAAGTCGCCGCGCCCCACGAGATGATACAAATTAACTCGATTCGAGCTTTACCAATCTTATTAAGTACACAGAAGATGTCTTTTTTGGAAATAACGAAACCTGGTTTATTGCAGGCTTCTTTTATTTTCACTTAACTGCACTTGGCATTGGAAAGGGTCGTAACGTACCCCTCAAAAAATGGCTTCATTTTCTTGGGAATTTCTGCTGTGAGTCGCCGTGCACTCTGACTATGAGATCACTCACTGCTGGTCTGTCACCTCGCGCCACAGTTCAGCTGTCGTGTGACTCCTGACGCACATGACGTCATCCAAATTCGTTAACAGAGGTCAGAAACAACTCAGTACAAAGACAGAAATAAAAAACAAAGTTTTTGACACTTCCATCACATCGAAGTTCCTCTGCCAAGGAATGACCATCATCTCTCTTAAGATCTGCTTAAAGGTTATTCCACTGTATTGTTTTGTAGCTTGTATTGATGGTTGCACCCAACATTTTCGTTTACAAGGCCTACTACTTCCTGCCAGAATCACACAACCAGCAGCAGCAAGAACTACATCCTCTGCACTCGACGCAATTTTCAAACGTGAAATTTAATTTATCGAGTTATATAATTTGTTAAAAAATATTATTTTGATACCAACACAAATATAACATATAGCAAGTTAAACATGTTACGTATAAAGTGTTTTGTTATGTAGTGTGGACCCAGCTTTAGTCCTTTTTGTTATACTCAATATGAAAAATTCGCTCTGCAAAGCTGAAGCTTTATTTCACTTCCACTCTGTATACATACACACATACACACATATACATACGCTTTCTGAAAAGTATTGTAACTATTGTTATTTGTACTGTAGTTCCGCATTTGGAACGTTTTATATGTCGTGATATCGTATTCTTCATCTGTTTAAAAATGTTAAAAACAGCTTACATAAATTTAATCTCTAATCCCAATGCCATCTTAATCATATGATGTTACTAACGCTGATGATCTTCATCGATGTAGAGGAATGCAACAGTAGTTAGCTTTGGAAATCCATCGCTACTGACTGCTGAAAATGATGATTCATCTTATGGATTTAGAATCAAAGTGTAACACCAAAGTTACATGGCTACCATGTTTTCTCTTCTGATTTACGAGAAAAATAACCTGTATAATATTTTTCTGAAGGATATTGAAAAGAATCTCACAAAATATGAGGTTTCAAATTGTGATTTTGCAGTAGAAAAGAATCATAATGACATCACATACGAGTACATATGGAATAATTCATATTTGGAAAATTTATTAAAAGACCACACAACTCATTCTTGAAGCATTACCCAAGGATAAAAGTCTGAAAATAATGTAGAAAGGGGCAGTATAGTTGAATTATTAGGGGTTGGGGATAACACATACTGCGCTTGTATGGCTTCTTTTTGTGCAGCATGAGCACGGCTCTAACAACCCCTATCAACAGTCTTGTCATATCTCAGCTTTACGGGGTTAATGCTCCCCCTTTGGCGCCAGGGGGCAGCACACGCAGAGTCGTCCATTTAATTCCGGTAACCCTGTAATTTATGGCTGAAGCAGTTCAACATTAATTCGATAGTGACTTGTTTTATGCCCGACGAGTATTGATTTTTCTATATGAGCAGACGTCCGCTCCTACAGGATGAGTAATAATATTGTGTATGATGATAACCTAATTGCAGGGGTTGGCGATCATGATTTTAGTACGTTACAGCACTAAACTACGTAGTCACAGATATTATAAATTAAAACTTCTAGGACGGTACGTATTCAGCTACTTTTATTGAGAATATAGGAACGGGAATTATCAATTAGCAGTTAAAATAGATTAGACTTGCGGTAAAAATATGCATTGTGTTCCCGACCTCACAATAGGTTACTTTATCTCTGTAACTATTAAACCAGAGAGCTGCAAAATAGCGCTTACAACCTGTTTAGATTCGACCGGTTAGAAAATATTCGTCAAGGTCGGGCAACCGACCGAATATTCGATTTTCAACCGGTTATTACTTATGTTTCGCAGGTAGACAGAACACCAGGCGCATTCATCATACATGAAACACATCTTCTGAGTACACAAACGGAGTAACAATTGAAGGAAATTTACTTTGTCTTGTTAAAAAGTGTTTGCTTTATATAGGTCTACAAATTATTGATTGGGCACTTTAATACACTTATCTTTATGACTAATAAAGAAATGAACAAATGGACACCGGTAACAACAAAGGAAATAAGTGTAATGCAGAATATGAAATCTGGTGTGTAAAGAAGTGCAAGAATAAAATAAATTACAATTACTGTACTTACTAAAGAGAAGAGCAAATAAGTATATAGGCCTGCATTCTAGTGTAATATTTAATTTTAAATTCAAAATGCATACCTCTAAAGCAGTAATTGTTAATTTATAATGCTTTTTAATTACTCTAAAGAGCTGCATTATTATTTCATTAATAAATCATTTTTTAAAAAGATAGTGTGTTATTAACAAAAAGAACTTCCCTAGCATTTGCTTATTTTTATCACTTCTCTGGCATTTGTTTGTTTTTATCACTTCCCTAAAATTTGCTTCTTTGTTTGCCAACATTTCAAACTGCAAATTCTTTACGGTACTATAAAACATGTTTTGCGATCGTCATTTGTTTCCCGTATAGACACTCTACTGAAAATGGCGGCTCCGTTCAAACGTTTTGGTGAATGGAACATCAGTGAAATAGAATTTTACTAAGCCAAGATCTATTTTATTGTATTAGACTACTTTATTTCTTCTAATCTTTATATACTTTCTTCTGTTTTTATCACCTTCCTACTATTTGTTCCTTCGTTTGCCAACATTTCAAACTGCAGATTCTTTACAGTACTATAAAACATGCTTTGCGCTCGTCATTTCTTTACCACATAGACAGTCAACTGAAAATGGCGGCTTCGTTCAAACGTTTTGGTGAAGCTAACATTATTGAAATAGAATTTTAGTAAGTCAATTAATATTTTATTGTAGGTATTAGAGTACTTTATTTCTTCTAATCGTGTAATAGTCAATTAAATTCCACTCGAGTTATGATTTTCTCTAGATAAATCCAAAGCTCTAGTGAGATTACTGTTGAAAAATATACTAGACATCAATAATGTATATCATCTTCTCTTATACCATCACAGAATGGCTCTCCGAACACATGTTCCATATGTTTTAGTATTTCTCTATTAGCTCAGCTATAATGTAGGCCTAGGCCTGTATTTTATACGATAATGTTTCCTTTGAATTAAAAAAAAGTGGTTAAATGATAAAATGTTGAAGGAAATGGTACGTGACGCTTTCAGCAACATCACACCATAATGAAACACACAGAATACGGCTAAAAATACTGAACAAAGCTGAGAAAAAGATCATCAACGTCAGCTTTAGATAAAATCAGTGATTGATGAGTCAGGCAGTGTTGGTGTCCAAACGGCAGATCCATACGACCAAATAGAAGAAGGAATTACAAACTCAGTAGATGAATTCGGGAAAGCTCCACCATCGCCAAGGGGAAGGTCTATTATGTGAGCATATTATTTCACTTGTTTTTTCTTAGGATTGTAATCTAGCAGAACAAAGTATAGGACTACATGACAGCATTCTACAGCATGCGTAGGCGTGTAAGGAAAACAGTTTCACTCAGTTTAGGAATTGCTGCAGAATGAGTACTAGTCGCCCTTACCGAGTGGTCTTTATGTTTGGCACTTACTCCCACAAAATCCTGAAACCGCATTAAATACAGTGAACGAAGCCGAATGAATATGAAAATACAAAAGAATTTCCTCTATTTAAACAGCAAAACGAAGGCGAAGGTTCGGCTTCGCTGAGATTCCGACAGTTGGTACATCAAATTATGTTAACGTTCGTTCTGCATCGCTGAGAGCAGGCATTCTGTAGTTCTCCGGCTCAAGACGAATTCGCCCTGTTCGAATATACAGGGTGTAAGGGGGACTGTCTACAGAATAAAAAAAATGTTCATACAACATAGGGTCAAAACTTGATAGTTTTCCCAGAAAAAAAAAAGTTTTTTTTTTAAATTTTATTTGCATTGTACTGCTTATATCGTTAATAAAATAATACGAAAACAATTACTTAAGTATATCTAGCAAAAAGTTAATATTAGTTTAAAGAAATATTTGTGTGTTCTATTACGTTTTCGTGAAAATAAATAAAAATACATGCTTAAATTTGTTAATATTCTGGCGTGAGAGACATGGCAACGTTCAGCAGGCAGTACTCTGCACAGACGTAAGTACGATTCAGCCGAGTTCATGTCCCTGTCCATAGCTCTACTGCCGAGAGAATGACAGTTCAGTACAGGGTATTTGATAAATAACTTACAATGTCATTTACAGTTTATGAATATCCTATCTTATTAATTTATGAAGAAAGTCGTCGTAATTCAAGTGAGGCAAGAAAGATGTACCGTCAACGTTTTCCTCAAAGAAGATTACCTAATCGGCGAACATTCGTAGCAGTTTCTCAACGATTATTAGAAACTGGGAGTCTCTTACCCCGTTTCGAAAATGACACAACTAGAAATTTGTTTAAAAATTATACTGCTTTACGGAAGCGGGAGAGATTAAAATGTTGCATTAGAAAAAAGTTGGTGTGATTTTGTGCAGAAAACCATTATTGTTTATTTTTAGACGCACAATTAAAAAATGGAGCAATATTGTTACATAAAATTTAGGCCTAAATTTACAATAATGTTCTATTAATGAGACAGAAAGTTTGTATTTGCTGCTCGTTTTGTGTAAACAACATTATTGTCCTGGTCCGCTCCTGCATTAGAACAGAGCATCAGTTTTGTACCTTTATGCTATACCCGCTCGAGCTGTAGTGAGTAATTCTAAGCCCCCTCCTCCCCGCTTGAGCTGTACTATATACTTCAAAACCCCTCCTTCCCAACCAGTAACGTTGCAAACAGAGTATTCCGAATCTCACCGGTCCGGTAGCATCAATGACGTCACGTTGCAACGAAATAAGGAACAAAACTGCTGGAAGGATCGATGGCTGTCATGGCGACTGTGTAAGTTGTTATCTGTGCTACGCTAGCAAAATTTTGCGAAATTTCCGTACTGCCATCTCGTTCAAAGAAAAGAGATCATAAACAACTTATTTCTTGAATCGGTGTAATAACTGGTCCGTTGACATGTTCGCTCATAAGCCATTAACATATTGTTTTTGCGTTGTGGTCATTACAAACAATACAGCAGAACTAAAGCAGAACACACAACCATGACACAACAGTACACGATGTCATTCGTCTGCTAATTCCCGCCCTATACAAGAACCAATCAGATTCACTGATGACGGCTGATGGAGACTGCCACCACCTCTGCAAGTTGATGGCACCGGTGCGACACCGGTGGAGCATCAATGACGTCATCGGTGGAATTCGGAACACCGTGATGCCATCGGATTGCTCACCGGTGAGATTCGGAATACGCTCAAAACGTCTAATATTCTAAACTTTAATAATTAGTTAACTATTGCAATTGGGAAAAAATTATAAGGACATTTTTTCTTACTTATGACATGAATAATCATCAGTTAAAATAATGGCACTTATATTCCCTTGCACTCTCTATAATTTTAAGTCTGGTAACAAAATCTTTCCCGCCGTATCGTCGTCTACTTTCCATAAGTTTTGTTACGCATCTAGGTCTGTTTTTTTTCTATATTTATTTTTATATAATTCTGTTTCTAATATTACACACACTACATTCGCAATAACTACATCGTTCGACATGATTTCCTCCGAGCAGTAGTTGATGTATGCCATGTACCAGTTACGGGTCCACACCTGTGGAGTAACGATCAGCGCGTCTGGCCGCGAAATCAGGTGACCCGGGTTCGAATCCCGGTCGGGGCAAGTTACCTGGTTGAGGTTTTTTCCGGTGTTTTCCCTCAACCCAATACGAGCAAATGCTGGGTAACTTTCGGTGCTGGACCCCGGACTCATTTCGCCGGCATTATCACCTTCATTTCATTCAGACACTAAATAACCTAGATGTTGATACAGCGTCGTAAAATAACCCAATAAAAAAAAACCAGTTACGGTCGAACATATTTTATTGCATTGTAGGAAATATGACAGTGTCCGTCGTCAATACGCAATTCGGCGGAATCTACGTAACGCGTTTGGAAATGATTTTCAATTGTTCAATTGCAGTTTGTAGACTTTTATCCAATACAGGACTTGATTTGGATTCTATTTTATTAACGTGTTGTTTGTTTACCCTCCGGACCTTTTACATCCGGAGGTTACTTTTTTTTGTTTTACTTAAATTGACTTTTCGGACCGTCTTCATCCGAATATTTTATAGAATTTTATTGTAGTTAAATCGCCAGATTATTTATGTCTCATGCAAGTTGTTTTATCATTTTGTGGTTGCATTTTTTATTTGCAACGAAGTCTTTGTTATGGTACATTTTATTTTGAGACAGACATTACTAATGAAACGTGAACACCTGCAACAATGCTCAGATCAATTTTTCAAGCGTAAGGCTATGTATAGAGAAACTCTGTGCAACCCACCAAGCGCAGACTTCACATTAATTTAAATAGGCTAGTTTTCAAAAACGATAATAAAAATCTTCTATCGGATATCCAGTATAGGTAGGTTGGGGTTTTTGAGACATAAAGTAACTTTATTTTTTTCTAATGCCATTCAACTTGCTGTTTGATCTTTTAGAATTTTCGATTGTGTGTTAACATCAACATATCTACAACACTAGATGTCCGACACTACATAGAAGTTGTTATCAGTGCTTTTCGGCGTTCCGGCACCTTTTTGTTGCATTTTTCACCCATGGAACTAAAATATGTATGAATGTTTTTAATATAATTTATCTTTGAATTCTGCTTAGATCTTTAAATTCTTAGTTGGACGAAAACGAGGTTAAAAACGACAAAATTCCCGTGCAGCTAACAGTAATCATATCCCCGTCCGCTATAAAATATTCTACAGAGTTCCACCACCTTTTCCTTCAGAAGAAAAGTACTGGTAATAATAATAATAATAAAATCAAATGTGTCTCGATATCACGCGCGTTCAGTAAAGTGTGTCGTCAGTCAAAACGGTTGGGAACCACTGGATTATGGTATTGTTTGTGTTTTTGTTTTTGAAAGAATTTTAGATACGAGCTCAAATATCCATAGAAGCTGACGCGCCCTTTTTAAACCTCACTAATTAGCTATTTCCTCCGAACATGGAGCATTACCGACTGGAGAAATCTCACTCAGTGTAAACACCTGAAATGACTGCACAAGCGAACAAAAGAGAATCTAAAGAGAATGTGTTCGTTCACATGCGTTCGGCTTCGTTTGCTATAAGTTATGCAAACGCGGCTTCGTATGATGACGCAGAATATCTGCATAGAAATATCATATGTACTTCGGTACATAAAATAAAAAATTATATATATATATATATATTTATATTTATATTTATATATTTATATGATAAGTAGAGCTAGGACACGTATCCCCTGAAGAAGAAATTAACTTACCTACTACGCGCATAGTTATCTGTGTAGTCATACTGTACAAACTGACTCAGGGCTGTACAGTCTCTAGTCTAGTACGACAGCAGTACAGAGAGTTTTGTAGTTTCTCCGTGTTTATACTTTATTCTACGGCCAGGGTGCGAATTAACAGAGAGGATGGAGGGGATCTCCCCCCTGTTGAAAAGTTATTTCCCTCTCATAAATTCATATTAACATCCCTGCCAGGGGTAACTTCTATCCCCCCCTCACAAAATATAATTTAATTGTTTCAATACGAGTATACTTTATAAAGTATAAAGTAAGCAAAGAAAATAATTTTGATATATTATCATCACCGGCAATCTGACAACAATAAATAATTTAGGAATTACACATCTTATCTTAGGCCTGCTCATGGATATATAAGTATTATTATGATCAAGATGCAAGACAAGCAACTCAGTGCGACCAAGCGTTGAGCCGTATCGAATGAGGGTAATAATAATTTTATGTATGGTATTCTATATCTAGGATTCTATACCCCCCCTCATCAGAAATCTTAATTCGCATTTTGTCTACGGCTATGTGACGATCAATCAATAATGTCATAAACATCACGTCCTGCCACATTAAGAACTTTATTAGAGAAATCTGGCAGACAAATTTTCATTATAAATTAAGGATCGCAAACGAAAATCACTAAAGCAACATTGTAATAATGAAGACAGCTTTGCCATAAGATCTGCACAAACGCTTGTTTCAAGCAAACGATATGCAAATTTGTTATTCATTAAGAATTCAGAAAATACAATTTTAAAATGCTCGTTATCTTGCGACTTGAAGAAGAACTTTCTCGAAAAACTGGTGAGCAGCTCCTGAGTCTGTCACAGAAAAAGTGCAGCAGAAAATGAAAAGCGTTGTGTAGAAAAATCCTGGCTATGCTGCAATCGTTAAGATATTATTATTATTATTATTATTATTATTATTATTATTATTATTATTATTATTATTATTATTATTTGCTGGAGTCTCATAAAGCACTTTAGTTTCGAACATGATCTATAATATTTTATGCTCGTTTCCATAACATCAAGTGATTTCAAGCGAAATTTTTCGCGTTATAATCATTACTTAGATTAGTGATGTCAACGTTTCTGCCACCAGTATGACGTTGTGGCACAGATGGCGTGTCGCTATATGAAGTGCGCGGCTATCTATCCAGCAGGGGTACTGTCGTCACTGTACGTGACAAGTACTGATCTAATAGAATTTTACAGAGCACTTCCGGACTCACAATTCGCAAACCTGAAGCAAAATGCTGCAAGAATAACAGCCATGTTTGAAAGTAGATACGTTTGTGAGCAGGCATTTTCCGTCAACACAGAGTAAAGGCTGGTTCACAATAAACCGGGAACGGAAACGAGAACGAGAACGGAAATATTGTAAAAATAAACGTATTTAAATGTGAGCACTCACGATTAACTATTGTGAATGCTCACATTTAATTTTTTTAATGTTACACTCTTAATATAGTTGTTTTCATTCATATTTTAGTGAATAATACATGTTTCTAGGTAGCTATTAATTATAAGTTATATTGTTGTTTATTGTTTATTGTTGTAGTAAAATATGTACAAAATCTTAATTCTTCCCTCGTTCTCGTTATCATTTCCGTTCCCGGTTTATTGTGAACCAGCCTTAAGGATGAGTGAATAATCTGAGAAATAGTTTGCATATATCTGTTGCTAATAATATTCATCCCGACTTCAATGGCATTGTAAAATCAAAACGAATGAAGAAACTGAAAATATAAGAACGGAGAAAGGATCAGTCAAAATATGGCTCTCGGTATTGATGAATTTTCCACGAAGCCTACGGTCGCATCTTAGGTCGATCAATTCCATTTGCAATGGAGCGTCCTGTATACCCTTAAACTCTACTGTGAATGGGGTATCAAAAACACAGAACCAGATTCAAGTCAGCTACAATATGTATTACTTACTTTAGAACATTCTTCTCTCAATCGATCCAGTAGATTAGCCCTTTCATCATCCTCGACATATGCATAATCGTTTTTATTAGAGATGAACAACGATCGAGAAAGCAAGACTAACAGCGCCCGCAAAGCCGAAAACCCGCACGACAATGTTGTATACGTCGCATCGTTGACGTAAAGACTGCTTGTAAGTATTTCGAGACGTCGAGATTGATCACTCCCGAAGTCCCGAACGTCAAGCAGCCTTGAATCGCCACAGTTTATGCCTGACTGAACTTTTATCTACTTTGGCAACTCTTATATATGTATAAACAATCAAATAGCCTATTTGAAACATCATCTCTTCCTTTCAGTGTATAATAATCCGTTCCTCAGCATTTATTTATTTAATTAGCCACCGGCGTAGATCAGTCGGCTAAGGCACTTGCCTGCCGATCCGGAGTTGCGTTCGGGCGCGGGTTCGAGTTCCGCTTGGGCTGATTACCTGGTTGGGTTTTTCCGAGGTTTTTCCCAACCATAAAGCAAATGTCAGGTAATCTATAGCGAATCCTCGGTTTCATCTCTCCAAATATCATCTCGCTATCACCAATCCCATCGACGCTAAATAACCTCGTAGTTGATATAGCGTCGTTAAATAACCAAGTAAAATAAGATAAAGTTTATTTAATTACTAGGTCCTTTTTAAAAGGCTAGGAATTTTCTTTTCATATGTTTGAGATCAACTGTGCAATCTCTAGTAAGAAGATATTAACGTTATGTTTTATGTTTCTTAGAAATGCAAATTTATTTGAGTATTGTTTTTTTTTTCTATTTATATAACCATAGGCAATATCATATAATAGAATCAAAACTTTTTGATAACCAAGTTAGTGTTCTGGTTTGTTTTTTTTTTTTTGTCTCATTTAAACATTTATAATGTTATTTATTTCAATGATGTATGTTATTCAAAGTTACGAAATCTTTCCACGCCAACCAAATGCTATTTCGAGAATAATGAGCGAGACTCGAAGCGTACGAGACGAGACTCGAAAGTCAAATGCAACGAACACAGCGAGCGAGAGCGGCAGTTAGTTCTGTTAATCTCTATATCTTATGCTTGGTATCATAAAGATTTTGTATATTATTTTTTTACTTGTAATGTTTGATTGGATAACAAACATTTACTATATGTCCCAAAATTCTGACATAAAAAACGTTTTTCCCAAGCAGGATCAAAATATTTAATAACACTTGAACAAGTTGATGTAGATGCACACGAAGCCATCGCTTCCACTTAACTAAGCACGAAGTCAACAGAACAAATTCCACATATAACACTTTACGTGCGCATACAAGTAGTTCACATTCAGACCTCGATGGTGCTGATAGCTTCATGGCTTGCCATGGAGCCATAGGAGCAGCCATTGCCATAGGTAGAAGAAATTGATGTGACTGGCTTAGATGATAGGAGGAAAAGCCTAGCTGTGTCATTAAGTCTGAGTGAGTGAGAGGAGCAGACGTGTTTAGTGGCCAGTTGAATGCAACACAAAACGGTGCTCACGATAAAACAACGCGTGTTCATTGTCGAGTGTTATGCGAAGCACAATTCATGGAAAGGGTGAGCGGAACTGTTTGCGCAAGAGTTTCAGACTGGACGCGTTTTGGCGAAACCTCCAGCAAAGGCTGCAATGCAAAACTTAGTGGCAAAATGGCGTGAAATGGGCTCTGTAGCGAATAAAAACCGTAACTATCCGAATAGAGTTCGAACACCAGAAAACATTGCTCGAGTGCAAGAAAGCCTGGAACAAAGTCCGACGAAATCGCAACGCCGTTTATCGGTGCAAGTGGGAATTAAGGAATGTCGTGTCGAAACATTATCAAAAAGGACCTGGATAGCTATAAATATATATAAATGTATATATTATATATTTTCCGGGCCAGTTTTATTTGGCCATCCTGTATATAGCCTTATACAAAATGTCATTAATTTCAGGGGGTTATTTTTTGAGATCTTTCAAACAATACAATTTTGCTCGTTTTCTGTCCCTTTCGAGATAAAAGAATGGTTTAATATGAAACACATCATTTCGTGTTTTGGAAAAACCATTCATTGAATTCCCAATATGTTTTCTCACTTTCAGAGAGCAATGTATTATGATACTAAATAATTGATGGCTGAGAATAAACTGCCTACTGAAGAATGCACTGAAAGGGATTGGTGAACGGGAGAAGAGTTTGGAGCAGAAGAAGAAATCCGATGATAAACGACATTAAGATATATGGATCATATGCAGAGACAAAGAGGAAGGCAGAAAATATGAAACATTGGGGAAAGCTGGGTTTGCAGTGAAAAACCTTCCCTTGGTCATAAAACTATGAATGAATGTACAAGTGAAGAAAATAGGTCTATATAATTTTAAAAAATAGTGGTAATTTTCAGTTCAAAGACAAAGATTTAATAATACTTTTCGTCATTCTCTGCCCAGAGATACATTCCTTACTTCTGGATACAGAACAACGAATCACTCCATGTTAATATTCATAGGTACCGAAACCGGAGTGAACACTCATGCAACATTGCAACTGCAAATGTAACACTGCGAATATAAAAATTCTCAGACGTCTGTGAGCTCTGCGTCATCGCTATTCATTTGTTTCAACAGAGGACGTCTTTAGGATCGGGATGGGGCAATGTTTTGTTTTTCTGGCAATTGTGGAAATGGGAGAACGGGTTGCGGCGAGGGACGCCCGTCCGTATCCATGGAGACGCCCTCTCACATGACGTATCGCTCGCTGCAGCTTCGTGTTTCAACTGTTTATTTAATGCCTGCGCTCATAATAAAAACAAGCCGATGAATTAATTTCCAAAGCCTTCCCTGACCCTCCTGGTACTATGTTTGCTATACAAGGGTGCAAAATCGTATGTCCTGATTGTTACGTCGAATTCAGTCCACTCACATATCCATGTTAATAATATAATGAAATTGTAATAAGTATAGATAATCAAATAATGATATATGAGGAAATTGAATTAAAATGTTGTACGAGGAATATTTTATTCATACATGAGTTTCAAGTAATAGGCCTATAACCGTAATGAAATAGATTCTCAAAAAAGTATGTGATCTTTTAAACAGCATACTACTATACTTACAAGGCTGGAAAGTGCTTTTTGCAAAATCGATGAAAAGTTTGAAAAAAGAACAGAGCGAGTTTTTCAATTTCCGAGATTTTGTAATGCACTTCACAGACGTATGTTGTACAACAATTTTGGGACGATCATGTTTTAAAATTGCAAATACAATGTATTTTGCATTGAAAATTTAGAGCAATATTATTTCAAAGTCTTCGCAAAACTGCATTGTAATGGTAACTAATTAACAATAAGTGCACTGTAATGGGTATATTTTAGTATAGTTTTATGTTTTGAAGAATGGTTTCCCTAGCAGCAAGTTTCTGTGTGGGAATTCTAAATTTAAACGCCTAAAAACAATAGCTGTAAATGCAGCAAAAATACCATGGTGCAAAAATTTATTTTTTGCAAGATAGTGTTTTCTTGCCGTTACACACTACGATTGAAAGTTGATTTTACTGAATTCACAGTTGTAGAAATGTTGAAATATTACACATAACTTCTCTACAATTGTAATGAAAACCACTGCTTTCTATGTATGCTATAAGGCATGTGAAATTCATATTGCAAAGGCAGTGTTAATTAATATACTTTATACGAAACAAATCACTGCATTTGAAATGTACTAAACTTTATTTAAACAGTTAAAACTTCACTTAATAAAAAGAAATACAAATTAATTCAATTGAACACGAAATATTACAAGTATCTGAATCATTTTCACTCCTTCACATTGAAGCTGATAGTGAAGTTTGTACGTTAGCCAGACTGCTCGTTTTTCAAACTTTTCCTCGATTTTGTAAAAAAAAAAAAAACACTTCCCCACCTTGCATCGTAGTATAACATTATAGCATTCTTAACCCTTTAAAAATAAATAAAGTATATCGCTTTATTTTAGCCGCTTTGGAAGCTCAATTAGCAAAGCGCTACTTTTTATCTAAGTATGATGTCTTACATCAACTATCATATTCATAGGTGGTCAATTCGTGCTCTCAAACTGTCAACACACCCTCAGTGCAGGTAGAACGGACTTTGTACTAGCTGTACTGTCTTTATATGGTTCTTGCAAGACGCAAGTTCGCTCGCGTCTGCAGTAAGTGGCGGCTTGTTTTAAGTGAAAAACATTATAATCCGATCAGATCATTTCCCTTTAGTGATGAGTGGGGGAAAAAAAAGAGAATTTTTTAAAAGGAAGGGAGGTAAAGCTTGTATTATGTTCTATTACACTTTCTTACGCATCATATTTTATGTTACAAATAAACACAGTGAAGTTTTTAGTAAATACTGTCTGGATCTACTTTAGAACAGCTAAAGGTAAACATTGGATATCAACAAGGTGAGACTGAAATCAAATATCGTTAGCGCGTTGTGCGTGCGAGTTACAGAATTGCACGACATATGATCGACTAGCTAAGAACATTCATGGATAAATTTGAAATGTGGCAGCATCATGTAGAACATAGACAACTTCACTTTTATTGACTATAAACTATCTTGAAGAGTGATAAGAAAATCTGCTTATTAAATATAAGACCCTACTTCAAGACCTACGGCAGAATTCACTGTTAAGTTTGGAGAAACAGTGACAATTGACAAGGAATCGAGATTTTTCTGAAATCCTTTTGGCTTATAGCCGATAGAAGATCCTGAAAGTTTGTAGCTTGAATTGATAAATCTAGAGAACAGCACGCCACTCAGATTCCAGCGAAATCAGAAATCTAACTGTTCGTAATGCTGCCTAAGTCAGAATTTCCAAATATACCCTTTGCTTCCACATATGTGTGCTTGAGGCAGAGTTTAATACAAGAAAGAAATGTAAAAGCTCTCAATGTACAGAAAGAGCTCGGAAGAAAGTTAATTTCATTTGTTATGACATGTAAAAAATTATTTCCTTGAATTTGTGATTGTTAACGAATACAGACTATTACCTTTCTGAGAAATATTCTTTAATGAGTAAATACCTTTAAGTTTTTGCGTTCTGTGTTTCAAATAAAACGTATTATAAGAAATATTAACAAATAGTGCAATAATAAGTAAGTGTTGCAGCTATTTTTGTTCTATCTTGAAAAGGTTGTATTCAGTTTATGTTTCCAGTATTAAACTAATTTACAAAGCTAGGAAATAATATAATTTTGTTATGTGTGTTTAGTTGCAGTCTGTCTAAAATTACTATAATTCATTGTATCAGCGTCATTCTGAAATTCAAATCGTGGAGTACACATCATGACAACTTGCATGAGCCGCCAGAGCGCACCGTGGCAGTGAACTGCTTCTGAATCGAAATTACAAACAACTTGTAAATGCTGCGGCTGGCTCCGTCTGTCTTTGTCGTAATCGTGGACTACAGAGGTTAGCGGCGGTGTTGCTAGACGTCTAAAACTTGCAACTTAATTTTCTAATTAACCGTGCATTTAATCACAAAGGTATTTTAAATATTTTATTCGTTACAATGTGCTCTATCGTTCCCTTCATTTTGCGTGTTTTTTTCACTTTCATCCTGTAGTATAGAGACAAAATTAGGCATTTGTGCAAAGACACAATGTCTCGATAATCATACAAATATCTTGTTTAAAACATCGAGGGGATTATGAAATAAATGTGACGAGAATACACAGGTGTGACTATAAACTTGAATTATTGCACAACAGAAATTTCTGGTGGTGGACGTTATGTTTCCATAGCAACACTGAAATTATTTGACAGTTGAATGACAGTTATCCAAGGGGCATGCTTATTGCTAATTCAATTATTATACGTCAATTGTAAATTAACAATTGAATTTCTGATCGACTGCACTGTTTCACAGTCCATGCGTCTGTTTATCTTGGGTAACACACCCCACGTTAAAGGACATGAATCTCTCTCGGTCCCTTAAGTGGCGAAACAGCTATTATTTATGTCTGCGTATTGACGTCAATATCGAAGGGGTGGTTATCCACCCCAGACGCAGGAATAAAAGGGAATGAGTAGCCCCACAGGATACTAAACCCTCTGACGCTTTGAAGTATCTGCGACGGACAGACGGTGACTAAGTCATCCGTATAGGAATGGGCGGCGTAAACGTGCCGTAACAGAAGATTCTACATCTCTCTGAGTTGATGACAGGGCTTATCTTGTCAAGGATTCGTTTGGCTAGTGAGTAATGCGACTTAAACATTCACAAAAAGATTTTGGATTACGTGGTTTGCAATTCGTATGCGTCACTCTAAATGCGACGTAACATAAACATGAACTTTTCACTTACCCTCATTCTCATTATTTACAGCTTATCGTTTTTGTATCGCAGGCTCAATTCCAGTAGAAACGATGGGTTTTTCTGACGAAAGTCCAAAGTACGGCTTATTACGAGAGGAAAATCTGGAAGTCCTACGTCATACTAAGCTATGGATGCAGAACTGGGGAAGAGAGGGGTGGAAGCATGGGGAAAGAATTTGTTCCCCGTCCACAATCCTCCGGCCTTGAATTACGTACCTGTGACGTCCGCAAGCACTCTGAACACACATTTCCTCTCCCCCCACCATATCCAATTACGCGGGGGGGTGAAAGGAAGGGATGAGTCACGCGTCCTGGCTTGTGACGTGTGCCACAATTGGAGCACAGTTTTGCATCCCTGTACTAAGCTATTAACATATTATACATAAACCAGTCGTGCATGTACGGGCAAGCGCACGACACGGGTAGTTTGTTCCGCGCGCGGGTCATTTCTCTTTCCCTACAAGA
Source organism: Periplaneta americana (assembly GCF_040183065.1). Classification (NCBI taxonomy): domain Eukaryota; kingdom Metazoa; phylum Arthropoda; class Insecta; order Blattodea; family Blattidae; genus Periplaneta; species Periplaneta americana. The sequence continues at coordinate 77,133,510 of NC_091132.1, forward strand.
ACGCACCGAAAGAGGGGTAGGGGTTCAAAGGCTGTCCATGCAAAAGTCGGGTAGAGCAGGAAATTTTCCTCCAGAGTTGGAGCTAGAAATAATAAATCTTTTACATACTATATTATTGAAATGGACGTACAGCCTAATGATTACTTCCTTAGCTTTACAATTGAAGAAGTGAGAATGAGATAGTTCAAAGCCACACTTTTAAGAAAAAATTTTTTTTTGAGAATCTATTTCTTATACTTATGAGGAAGCTACTAGTAAAATATTATAAAAATTGCTCAACAAATGACTTAAGAATACGCCGAAGAATTCACGATACCTCGCCTAATAACATTGAACTCTTAACCTTCAATACGCTCTCCTATATGGCATAGAGCTATATCATTTTCACCCTTTAATTCTTAAATTTGCAGCGAAAATTACAGTATTACTATTTTTAGCAGTACATACATACGTAGGCATAGACTACAGGTGGGTGAACCATGTATGAACAGCTTATTTCAGAAAGGGACTTGAGTCACTTTTTTATGTATTTTGAGATAACAGTTTTGTTTTCCTGTTATAGACGCACATTTTAAGACAGAAAAGACCCTGGGTCATGCCTTTCTTATAGTAATATTGGGGATGTTTATTGTTCACGTAGTTCAGAAAGGTACACACAAAACGGCAAAAAGAATGGGTCGCTGACAATTTCTAAGTTCAAGAGACATAAGATTGTGCATGATCGTCTCGTCAAACTCGTAGTTCACCAGGTAACACATAATTAAACCATTTAAATTTTCTATATTTTGTTTAGGAGTGTAAAATATATTATAAAATGGAATGGAGGGTTGATTCTAGATACATCAGGGCCTCTGATGAGTGAAATAATACTAAAATTGATAAATACAAAATAAACCGAGGCGAATATGAACAGGAAAAGCACGTATTATGCCGAAACGACATTAACAGTCTCAGTAGCGTAAGTCGTTACGGCATTGGTCTATTGAACGAGTTAATAGTAGTAGCTCAAGGTTCGAATCTCCCACAATCTTCTTTTTTTATTACAAATTTGCTATCATATATGTCTCGCAAAGCTATATATATATATATATATATATATATATATATATATATATATATGTTTATAATTTACATAAAATTTGTACTATAGGTTAGCAAATAAAACAACAATGAAATTTTATGGTAAGTATCCAATTCAAAATAAAATATGCGCATAAGTCATAATATTTTGAAGAGAGTGAATAAATTTAATTATTTAGAATATAACATCGTTTTAGTGTGAGCAGGATATTAAAAAAAATAACAAATACTAAAAATCATTAGGAATCATTAACACTATTTTTAAACAGTCATGTGTTCACAAACATAAGCAGGTACGCCTATCTGAAATCCTAGCAAGACCAACTCTGTGCTGTGGTAGTGAAGCATAGACTCTCAAAAAGTCTAGCATCAAAAGAATGACGAAACGACCTGCAATTTCACGACAAACTAAAAATGAAATTTTGGAGGAATTAGGGATTGAATCAATATTGGACTACATCACAATCTACCAAAATAACTGGAGAAATTATATAGGTAGACTATAATATACGACATACAAAGGCTACCTTGACATAGGTACCGTCCAATTGGGAAAAGAATTGAATTATTTTACGACGCTGTATCAATATCTAGGTTATTTAACGTCTGAATGAAATGAAGGTGACAATGCCGGTTAAATGAGTCCGGGGTCCAGCACCGAAAGTTACCCAGCATTTGCTCGTATTGGGTTGAGGGAAAACCCCGGAAAAAACCTCAACCAGGTAACTTGCCCCGACCGGGATTCGAACCCGGGCCACCTGGTTTCGCGGCCAGACGCGCTGACCGTTACTCCACAGATGTGGACTTGGGAAAAGATCTCTTCGGTCTTCCCTTAGATATGGATAGAAAACTGAAGATCATAACAGAGCTTATGGCTGAGTAAATGTAGTAGATAGATTGATTTATTGAGTAATATTATACATACAGATTTTATATTATCATAATTTTCTCTGAAATCCAATGCACAGGTCTTCTGACCGTACGTGCTTTGTACCTAAAACAAGTCCTACTTTGTAGGTTTCACCCCCCTCACCTACGATTATATCCAACCACTCTCTAAAAGAACACACATATTAAAATGAAAATGGCACAACAAAACACATTATATAATATATCCTAACCTAAAACAGACATAAAATGAGTAAATGTACTCAATAGCGTGATGATGGTGATGATTTTGATTCATTCATAGCATTATACCCAAGTGCAGATCTTTGACTACAATCCCAGCATTCTCCAATCTTTCCTATTTTCTGCCTTCCTCTTAATCTCCGCATATGATCCGTGTATCTTAATGTTGTCTATCATCTGATATCTTCTTCTGCCCCGAACTTTTCTCCCGCTCACCATTCCTTCCAGTGCAACCTTTAGTAGGAAGTGTCTTTTTAGCCAGGTACCCAGTCAATTTATTTTCCTCTTCCTGATCAGTTTCTGCATTATTTGTTCATCCACTTTTTCTAGCACTACCTTCGTCTCTTATTCTGTCTGTCCATTTCACGTGTTCCATTCTTCTCCATATCTACATTTCCAATTCTACAACTATTTTCTCTTCACTTTGTCGTAATGTCCATATTTCTATTCCATAGAATGCCACAATCTACACAAGTTTCTTCTTGCATCTTTTTCCAGAAATCCGCAGAATATGTTCCTTTTTCTTAAACTCTTCCTTTGCTATTCTCATCTTGACTTCTTTGCAGCTCATGTTGTTATTACTACTTATAGTACACCCCAAATAGGCCTATTTGTAACTATCTACTTGTTCTACTGCCTTATTTAGAATTCGCACGTTTGCCTTCTTTATTTTTCTTCCGATAACCATGGTTTTCGTTTTGCTTGCATTTATCTTCATCCCATACTGCTCACAGCTGTCATTTATTACCAGTAGCATATTTCTTAGTATCATCTCGTTTTCTGCTAACACCACATATCACGAGCAAATCTTATGCACTTTATTCTTCTTCCTCCTACTATCACCCCTCTCATGTTTTGAAAACAGTTCTTCACTAAATCCCCCAAGTACGTAGGTGCTAAAAAGCATCCTTGTTGTACTTCTCTCCCTATTCGAATTACCAATGAAATTTCTTCTTCTATTGTGGTTGACTTGTTGTTTCATATAAAGGTTACTGAATGAATAGCCTCCTCTCTTTTCAATCAGCACAAATTTTCTTCAAGATTTCCTAAGTTTAATCCGATCCACTTCCTCAAAAGTCTGTTCCAGGTCCATAAATAGTATATCGTCGTTGTTCCTGCAATATCTCCTATGTGACATATTTATCGATTTTCAGATTTTTGCTCTATTAAATAACTTAAATAGTGATACAGCAAAAATAAAATATCCTATATGTAATTATATTTCTTTCTTTCGAAAATGTAAGAATTCACAGTATCCTATGTACTACAGCCATAGAATGAATAAATGTGTTTTTCTTCCTACTGAAAAATTTTATATTTTTCACATAGAAGTTATTACAGGAACAACGACGATATACACTTCTTTATTTTTCTCTCAAGATATCTTTCGCCGATTGTTTGCAGCACTCCAATTGCATGTCTCGTACCTTTCCCCTACTTGAAGCCAAATTGTTAATGATGATGATGATGATGATGATGATGATGATGATGATGATGATGATTCATTAAGTTTACGATTTAGTAAAGAAAGTATCTACCGAATGCAAATTTTAATTCACAAATCAAAAGCTTTCCTTCTTGAGGTATTTCTAGTGTCCACGTATCACTTAACATAAAATAATACAGGTACTATACTCGTATTTGTTTTAGGCTATGACATTTAATTTGTATATCCTTACATCTTTCCACACCAAACGTTTTTTGTTGCTCTGACAAGCAAACATTCTGACGGGGCAGATAAAAAAAGCTAAATTTTTTTCTTCCACCGTGTTAATAATGTCAAAATAAGTGCTTATACAAATTTTGGCCACTCGACCGCAATTACGAGGCCATTAAAGAAAGTGATTTTCCCTGAGACCGTTTACAGAAAATAGCACAATTGCTTACAAAGATTTATTGAAAGAGGTACAGCGATTGTTGCGCTATTTGTCAACATATCCCCCACAGGAATTGAGACATTTGTCATACCATGGGATCAATTTTTTGTATCTTTGTGTCGTAGAAGTCAGCCGTCTGGGATTAGCATTTGACAGCCGTCTGCACCTCTCTGTCGATCCCATGATACGGCAGTTGTCTCAGTTTTGGTGGGGAATATGTTGAAAAATAGCTCAACAGTTGCTGTGTCTGTTCCAATAAATGTTTCCAACGAAATTGTGTTTTCTGTCTTTTAACGGCCCTTGGCAAACTTATTTTTACGGCCTTCGTAATGGCGGTCGAGTGGCCAAAATTTGTATAAGCTTTTCTTTTGACATTATTAACATAGTGAAAGAAAAAAAATTAACTTTTTTTTATCTGCCCCCATCAGAATGTTTGCTTGTGACCTTTGTCGAATTCATTAGCAAGTTGTCTTGAACTCTCTCATTCTATGCTATGAAATCGCAAATGTTTATTTTTATATTTAATAATTATAATTTCTAAATGCATAGATTTAATTAGTACTTTCAATTTGTAATATTAACTTATATTTCAAGCCGTCACCTGTAATTATTGCACACGATGTTCGGGATTAAAATTCTGCTAGAGAGATGGATATTCAAGAATAGTTAAAATTCTAAGGATGGAAATAAAAGCTAGTTTTATGTTCTGTGGCATGCAGAATAATAATACAGCAATTCTCAAAGAGAGGAGTTTAGGAAAAATTTACCGGCCATTACCTCTCACGTTATGTTGAACTAGGCTACTTTAGTTATCATCCTCGTAAATGATCTTAATCTTCGGGAGTAATTGATCTCTTTACACGCGATTGCACGTCGAGATTGGATTTCCTCGTACTAACAGACTATCTAGCGCCCAGAAAGATCTTTGAGATCAGGCAACCACAAGAATTAAGTCAGTAAATTAACCAACAAACTGCTTACAATTTTGTTGTAAAACTGGTTAATGGAACGGGTTAACACGCTGATTTGTGTTGGGGATGGTGACAAAGATTATCATTGTTGTTGTTGTTGTTATTATTATTATTATTATTATTATTATTATTATTATTATTATTATTATTATTATTATTATTATTATTATTAAAAGGCATATGACTCGGTTAAGAGAGGAGTTTTATATGATATTCTTATTAAATTTGGTATTCCCAAGACACTAGTTCGATTAATTAAAATGTGTCTCAGTGAAACGTACAGCAGAGTTCGTATAGGTCAGTCTGTGTCAGATGCGTTTCCAATTCCCTGTGGGCTAAAGCAAGGAGATGCACTATCACCTTTACTTTTTAACGTTGCTCTGGAGTATGCCATTAGGAAAGTCCAGGATAACAGAGAGGGTTTAGAATTGAACGGGTTACATCAGCTGCTTGTCTATGCGGATGACTTGAATATGTTAGGAGAAAATCCACAAACGATTAGGGAAAATACGGGAATTTTACTTGCAGCAAGTAAAGAAATAGGTTTGGAAGTAAATCCCTAAAAGACAAAGTATATGATTATATCTCATGATCAGAATATTGTACGAAATGGAAAAATAAAAATTGGAAATTTATCCTTTGAAGAGGTGGAAAAATTCAAATACCTGGGAGCTACAGTAACAAATATAAATGATACTCGGGTGGAAATTAAACTCAGAATGAATATGGGAAATGCCTGTTATTATTCGGTTGAAAAGCTTTTATCATCCAGTCTGCTGTCAAAAAATCTGAAAGTTAGAATTTATAAAACAGTTATATTACCGGTTGTTCTGTATGGTTGTGAAACTTGGACTCTCACTTTGAGAGAGGAACATAGGTTAAGGGTGTTTGAGAATAAGGTGCTTAGGAAAATATTTGGGGCTAAGAAGGATGAAGATACAGGTGAATGGAGAAAGTTACACAACACAGAACTGCATTCTACATCTGAATAATTAGGAACATTAAATCCAGACGTTTGAGATGGGCAGGGCATGTAGCACGTATGGGCGAATCCAGAAATGCATATAGTGTGTTAGTTGGGAGGCAGGAGGGAAAAGACCTTTGGGGAGGCCGAGACGTAGATGGGAAGATAATATTAATATGGATTTGAGGGAGGTGGGATATAATGATAGAGACTGGATTAATCTTGCTCAGGATAGGGACCAATGACGGGCTTATGTGAGGGCAGCAATGAACCTCCGGGTTCCTTAAATGTAAGTATTATTATTATTATTATTATTATTATTATTATTATTATTATTATTATTATTACAGTATGCGCCAAAACAAACAGTATTGAAAATTCATTCTGCGCTTTTATGCAACTAGTAACTAGTAACTAGTTGCAGTTAAGTGAAGCACTTTATTAAACTGAAACATAAGCGTATCTTATAAAACAAAATTCCATGTTCAGTGACTTTTTTTAATAAAACATATGTTCAAAATGCTTTCAATTATTTTCTATGCATAATTCATAACGTTCACGTAGATTCTCAAGCATATTTGCAAATATAGATTGCTGCAGTTGGTGAAAGAAACCCGACAGACCTAATTTCACAATTATTGTTGTCAGTAGATCCTCCATAAAGATGGACTCCTTTAACATACCCCAAACATGGACATCGGATGCAGTAAGGTCAGGTGAATGCAACGGAGAAGGAAAATGTGTCCCACGGGAAATTATGCATTTCCGAAAGAGTTCCTGGAGCAAAGTGGGTGTGTTTATGGCCGTGTCAACAACTTGTAACATACTCGTGTTAGTATGACAACGGTTTGTGAAACATTTCACCAAAGACGTCTGAAACGTGTTTCAAACTTGAACACTTACACGTCCAAGCCCGTAGGAACGGAAATAAGAGTAAGTAATAAAGAGTTTTTCCTGTGTTGTTAGAACTACAATTGCAGCAGTAAGCCAAGCATTGAATATAAAGTATATCTAAATATTCCTGCTATATTTGGTTGCTAGGCAAAGAAACACAGTATGAGAGCTATATTTTCAGAACTGTTTGGTTTGACGCATACTGCATTATTATAACTTTTATATTAAGCAAAATATAATTTAGCTCACACATATTCACTTCCATAATTTGAGAAATTTGTCATACCGGAGCACAAATTTTTGTGTATACACGAAATGCTAATTTTCTTAGTTGTTTGTTAATGCATAAGATCATTATAGAAGTGAACAAACACGATGTTTTGCTTGACTTCTATTAAGAGATTTGTTGAAAGAAGAATGCAGAACACACTGTATTTTTAATGCTACTGAGTTTTAAGCATGATAAATTTATTAATGTAATACTGTTATTCTTGTTTATGGAAAGAAACTCTTCTTGATTTCGTTTTATTTTAAAGTAGGTTGATAAAAATATAACAAAAGTATAAATAATTTACTCTGTTTGCAATTGCACCCGATACATTTTGTTGGCCAATTCCTCCTACCAATTTTATTAATATAATTGCAGTACATTCTTTTAATTATCATCATTACTGCTACAAAGTTTGATCTTCATAGGCAGTTAAATCCACAAAATAAATTTAAACAAATTATCATTGATCCAGTTTGCAGCTGATATTATATTCCTTTTACCTCAGCTGTACACCTGTAGGTTTATAGTGACTATTACACTTTTACTACATCATACTACTATTGACCAATAAAACGGTGCGAAAGAACGCAACCAATCATGGCTGCTTATCGCACAATTTTATCACTTCCCTAGGATTTGTTTATTTTTATCACTTCCCTAGTACTGTATTTGTTTGTTTTTATCACTTCCGTAGCATTTCTTTCTTTGTTCGCAAATATTTAAAACTGGAAATTCTTTACGGTACTATAAAACATGATTTGCGATCATCATTTGTTTCTCGCATAGATAGTAGACTGAAAATGGCGGCTCCGTTCAAAGTTTTGGTGAAGGTAACTTTAGTGAAGTAGAATTTTAGTAAGTCAATTAATATCTATCTAATTGTATTAGAGTACTTTATTTCTTCTAATCTTCATATCCTGTAATTTCTTCTGTTTTATCACCTCCCTACCATTTGTTTCTTTATTTGCAGACATTTCAAACTGCAAATTCTTTACGGTACTATAAAATACGCTTTGCGATCGTCATTTCTTTACCGCATAGGCAGTCAACTGAAAATATCAGCTCCATTCAAACATTTTGGTGAAGCTAACATTAGTGAAATAGAATTGTAGTAAGTCAATTAATATTTCATTGTATTAGAGTACTTTATTTCTTCTAATCGTGTAACAATAAATTAAATCCCACTCGAGTTTTGTTTTTACCTATATAAATCAAAACCTCTAGTGAGATTACTATTGATAAAATAATTTGGAATATCTTCACCACAATATTCTCTTTACTGTTGGCCTGTAACTTAAATAATATAGATATATTTAATTTAATAATCTGGTAATAATTCCGTTGTGATTGCCTCCATTTATGATGTAGATATTTCTAGCGTAGATCTATACACTAATTTCCTGAAGGTATAAAATCCTTCCAACTCCATATGGCTTCATGTTTTGTCGGTCTTCAACATTATAATCCACAAAACAGTGTTATTGCAGCCGTTCTTTATTAAATATCATAAGATTAATTCTGTGGTGTTCGGGTAAAGGGGTATAAGTAATTTTTTTGTCCAGGTGTAATTTTGTTCCCCAGATGAACACACAAGTTAAATTATAAAAGTGGGTGTGCAAAAATCAAAGAATACAAGCAGTTGATGTATTTTATTTGTGTAGAAAGTTATTTGTAATAAGGGTTCCAAGTTTAATTTTCAATTATCTGCGAACTCATTTTTATGACTTATCTCCCTTTACCCAAACACCACAGAATTTTTCTTGCTTTTTCATGATTTTTTTTTCTTACGCTATGTGGCATTTGCAAGCTAATAAGTTTTATGTCAAACGTATTAAAATTATAGGCCTATAAGATCTGAGAAAATAAAACTAGTTCAATTATTACATTATTTAAAGGTACAGTGTATAATATAGGAAATATTGGAGAATGCTGGATATGCAGTGAAAGACCTGTCCTCGGGCAGGAAACTATGAAGGAATAAATATTACAATAAAATATCTGCGAAATAAATCAGTTTATTAGTAATCATAATATACTTAAGTTTTAGATCTCGGTATTCAGTACGAAATATAATGCATGTTGTATTAACAAGAAATAGAAGAAAAATTGTATAGTAGTGAGTGAAAACATAAATCTTTATAGCAATGACATAAATGTCTTGTTATTTAATAAAATTTGAAAGCGGTAAGCAATGCAATGTTCGTTTAGTCCTGTGTGTGCTATTTGGAAAGTTCCAAAATACAAGTCGATAACTGTGTGTAGTATTGCACGTTTGAAGAAACTGGATCCATTTATGTGTCACACGTTGATGATCTTAGGTATGTGCATGAAGCACAAGCTGCTACTGATGATATCAGCATAAGTCTGTGATTATTGTCAGAAAAGACAACAATACCAAATACAGCGCTTTATATTATCTTTCGCGATTATAGTGGGCCAAATACTTGTTCTCCAAATTCACCGGACGCTATTCCACCTGATGTCTTGTTTGGGATTTTGTGAAGGACATTGGATAATATGCACTAAGACTTTGAGGCATTGTTGATGTCAGAGCTATGATGCTGACAGATTTAGTAGAAATTACGTTTAAAATATTAAATCGCACATAAAAGAAATTATTAGCTTCGTTATACTTCGCGTCGTGTACGCAAATATAGTTACTTCCATCTTTATGAGATATAATTGCAAAATATCGAAAAAAGAATAACTATTTTTTATTTTACAATTCATTAATTTTATTCATGTAAAATTCATTAAAACTATAACACTAAATATAATCACAAATTTAAATACCTGCCACGAATCGCTGGCCACAGCGTTAGCTATGAAATAGGAAAAAAGTGGTACAACTTTTTGTGGTGAACAGACATCTCTAATTCTGTGCTAACGAGGCGTATCTGAACGGTCGCTGACATTTCAAAATGTCAGTCGCCTGCGCTGTGTCACGTTCATTCTATACTGCAGTACGAAAAGAGATTAATAACTTAAAAAAAAAGAGCATTGCAGGTTCAATTCCATTTGACCGGCAAACAAAATGACACTTAAATATCATCCATCAAATAGTTAAAGACTCCAGAACAATGTATCATAACTATTTGGGAAGTTATTGATGGTATTCGCTAAAAAACCGTAGAAAGTCTTTAATGCCAGACATAACTATCTTACGAAAAAATGGAACAATTTTCGTATTGCATACCTTCCAACTAATCCCACTGTATCACACCTGAAGACTAAGATCTGGACGTATATTTCGGGTATTTCTGCAGGTACTTGCTTAGTGGAACGTTCGCCGTAAGATTTCATAGAGTTTGTCCCATGGAAAGATCTACAATATATGATGTTTCTCTTACTTTTTGCACTGGTGTCGAAGATTATTTCTGCAATGCTTGGGAAAAGTGGCATAAGTCAATTTCCACAAACATTTTTTTATTAATTTATTGACAACTTACGGAACATCTGCTCGCTTGGGAAAAGAGACATAAGTATTTCTCCCAATACAATAATTTCTTCTCCTGTAAAATTAACATTTTTGACTTGTACCCCTTTTCACGAGCACTACAGATTTATAATTCGGAAGAAAAAATGAGATAATTTTTAAGAAATTGGGAATATGAGAAACATTCCGTGACACCATTATTGTTAATTACAAAATCTACTTGCATTTGATAAGATTTGAACTTGGATTTCCGGCGATGTTTCCGCGCTACAACTAAGTTCATTTTGATTGAAAACGTGACAATTATTGTTTGTTCAAGTCTTCAAATGACCGTCATTTATTCAACATGTGTGTGTGTGACTCCAAGCTAAAATCTGTTGCGCTAGAAATAAGTTTTGAAAATACGAGAAAATAAAGCTAAATGTCAATGTTGTGTAGATTAGGAGAATTAGAATTCCTCCTCTGTATTCATATTACAAAATATAGTGTTTGAGATTTATATTTAAAGTTCATATTTCTATATTGTTCAACATCGATTTAACCTAAAATACAATTACCGCTACTAAAATTTGAACAGTTACAAAGCTTACTGAAGGATATATGTCAGAACTTACTACGGATGCTAATAATACGTCCAGCTACTGCGGAGGTCATGACCAAAGTCCAAGAATCCGTAGTAATCTACAGTTGGCGACATATTTTTAAAGATAATCTTGATTGGTGGACGGAAGTAAACTCTTTTAAGTAGGCGTTATTAATTTTTGTGTTTCTTTTCATCATTTCAATTTATTGGCGTGTTGAATTTGTATCGCCTCTTATAATATTCACTTGAAAAAATAGCTCGCGTATTTCACTATTTTATGTCGTAGAGATAGACAAATAAGTTAAAATTTTAACGATGAAGTGTTTTTTTTCAAAACCCTGTGTTCTTTCAATAACAAAATAACTAAAAACATCTCCGTTCAGCTGCAGAACATTGTATGCAGGCAATAAACCGAACCAATTTGTGTAATCCATACATAAAACATATATGTATGTAATCCATATACTATGCGCACACATATCTGTACAAATAAAAGTCCTTTAGCAATTTTATATTCTACAATTAAATTTTATCTCGGAGTTATTACATTAAAACCCTTCATGAGAATCTTTGGAACCCTAATTTAACTAAGATTAAACTACATCTCAGACATTTGGCCATCAATATAACTGGTATGAAATAAAAACAAACAGTCATGATTCGGTGTTTGCGAAGAAATCTGTAAATGACACGACAGAACAGTAAGAAACGAAAATGCGTGACAATACATTGTCACTTTTCAGTTACTAGAAAAGGTCAAATGTTTTTAATCCAGAGTATGTTGAGCGCATGGAAAATGACAAAAAAGAACTACTGTATTGTAGTAGTCTCCAACATGATGAACGAAACGTGAAAAGTAAGGTTTTAAATAGAGGAGACACACTTTTAACATACGTAATCGACGACACCAATTTTGAACAAGAGGGTTCTGATTGTAGATGTTAAACAGGGCTGAAGATGAGAAAATGTTGAAAAAATGAACATAGAACAAGATATTTAAAACAACTTTACAATTTTGGACAAATTGTTTTTGTGTTAAATGTTTTAAGAAATCTGAAAACTTTTAATAGTTTGTACGTAGACTATCATTTATTAAGCCCAACCAGCAATGAGAAGAATCCATTCCTCAATCACATGACAAAATAGGGGACCACTTTGAAAATCTATAATAACTGAAGAAATAAAGGTGGTTGCAAAGAAATGAAGACACATAACATAGTAGGAAAGAAATAAAAAGGAAGAAGAAAGATTTTAATTTTTTAAATTTAAATTTTAGATTTCATTGAAATTAAAATAGTACAAATACAAATATATGGTATATAAATTTTATTATAGCGCAAAAGCACAACAAAATAGTAAAAAAATTAAAGAAAGAAAATACATATTCCTTTCTGTTAAGGTTCAAAATCATACTTTAACTATAGCCCTATTCGGAATTTCTTACATATTACAATTGTTATAAGCTTATTAATAAAATTATAACTGCGCCACACCCGAAAAATCAAGATCAAAAAGGAACGAAAGGACAAGAGAAAGTAAACGTGTAAGAGAATAAATGAAGTACAAAAATATTTAAGAAAGATTGATCCTCTATTTTTTGAGGCAGTATGTAATGTAATGTAATGTATGTAGGTTTATAATGTATGTAGGCTATGTAGTAGGAACCGACATGGTATGTTTAGAAACATATATTTGAAAAACGTTCATTCTCCTCACATTTGACTTAAAAGAAACAAGAACATGTTATTAGCCAGATGTTCATACTTTGTTCGTGACGTATTGTGATTTCATGCAAATAATTTGAGACAATATGACGATATTTCAGGAAATTTCACTTGCAAATGGAGCACTTCTATAATAGGCTATATGGTAATACTGCATAAAGCTACTAACCTGCCAGCCCTGCAGCAGAAGGCTGCGGTCCACGGTTCGCAGCCACATGACGGCGTCGCCTGCCTGGAAGTCCTTGAGGCGGTAGCACTTTGCGTGCAGATAGATGCCCAGGCACTTGAGCAGTTCCGACGTGGAGGCCTGGATCACCGTCTTCTTCGGACCCGCTGTGGCTTGCGGGCCCTGACTCACGTTCCCCAGGTTCGGAAGCAGTACGGCTTTGGGCGCCAGCTTGTCGCAGAGCTGGTTGTTGTTATTATTGGTGTTGTTGGCACGCACCAGATCTCCAGCTCCCGCCAACACCGCCGTTGGCGGCGCGGTCGTGGTAGCCGTTGAGGCGGATGTGGTTGTCTTTGGATAGTAGCATGAGATGGCTGCCGCCTTCTGGATGTTCTTGTTCTTGTCCACCACCAGAGGATGGATGTTGTCCACAAGCGGCTGCCGGAAGGCCGACAGATTCTTGTTCTTGTTGTCCAGTTTCTTCTTGTTGTTGTTGGCTGTCGAAAACCGCTTCCAGCTGAGAGCATTAATAAACAGTGAGTGCTTTTTGAAGTTCTTCTCCAGAGCATTCTTCTCCGAGATGATCCTCGCGTTTTCATTGTTGTTGTTGATGTTGTTGTGGTTGTGGTGGTTGTTGGAGTTTGTGTTGGTGTTGTTGGCGACGCCCCCTGTGCCCACGACGACTGTTGCAGCCGTGACACCTTTATTTTCACGGTTTTTCGCATTGTTGAGCTGCTCATAACTGAAGTTATTGAGGGTGAACTCGCCCCCGCTGTTGCTGCTATAGACGGGGCGCCTCTCCCGAGGGCTGAAGCTCAGAACGGTGCCCATATTGCTACAGCTCACCACCACCTGCCACAGCACCTTCAGTAGCACCAGGGTGAAGCCTGCAGCGGCCGCCGCCCCATCGGAGGCGGGAGCACCCCTTCACGGCACTTTCACTTTCTCTTGTATAGTTCTACGGTCCGCCTCAAGGCGGTGCTGCTCGCTGTTTAAATATGGCGGCCCCAAGGGTTCACCTTTGTTATATATTTATGCAATCCTATAGGACACAAATATGGCGGCCAAACAAATAAATATCCGCTCTTCTCTCATACAGTGAATTATTTGTGTTTTATTTTGCACTACTTGAATATCATTCAGTATTGTGTATCGTCTTCTGTAAAGTATGGCAGAACAATCTCAAGTTTCTCTGTAAATTACAAAACAGTATGTACGGCTCATCACATTAAAACTAGATTTCTAATTTATTCACTGGGATTAATGTCACAGTTTGTAGCAAACGACTCGGTGTGCGTTCACTTGTTATTCAAGTGGTAGTATGTAAATTGTTTCGCTCTTCCTGCCTCTAGACTCTGGACCCTCTCTTCGAACACGGTTGTATCACAGTTCAGTTCATTCACAACTTTCTACTCAGTCCGATAATTCTCTCTCCATTACCTAATTCACTTTATTTTCCACACGATACCCGAATCAATATGGCGGTCAAACCGATCGATGGGATGTCTGGGGGGCGAGAAAGGAGCTCCGCAATTCTTGGAGTTTACCTTGCACCCCAAAAATCAATAGAAGACAGTTCCACTTTAATTCCACCCTAAACAATTTACGTCACCTAAAAACAAAGCAATTATCTAAAATGTACGCTCATATACAACAACGGAGAAACATCACTCGAGCAAGTCGTGAACTCACGACCACTTGCGTCGTCATGGAGTCGAACTCTATAACTGGACGGGAGATGTCTTGCTGGCTGCACACTGATGGGGTCACTTTGCACCCCTAGATAACAATACTGTTCCTGTAACTGACTCGGACACAAGTGCAGACCCCAAAAACCCAGCCCCACACACAGCTAGTGCCCCCCTCCTTCGCGCGCGTCGCCCCTAGCAACGGCTGTCACATGACGGTGGTCGATAGTCTACACCAAGTCACGTGATTTCTTCATTGCGCCTGGAAGGGTAGACTAGAGATCGTGGGGAACAAACTACCCTGTCCCACCCCCCCCCCCCCTGCATATCGCTCCGTTCGATAAGTTTCCGCGGGGAAGGGGTAGAGGATGGATGTGTATTTCCTTTTCGCTTCGCAAGTTTTTGGCAGACGCTGAGAAATGTTGTACTTATCTGGCTTCTGGGGCAGAAGGCGCAGGAGAGGGGCCGGCTTCCGGGCCGCTGGACCAAATTGTGGTCAGCCGACCTCTGCGACAAGTTGACGTCACCTGTCGCGCCCTCTTCACTACCCGTCCGTCTCATTTCTTTCAATCAAGATAAGAACTCAGATCAGTGCCGTCTCTTTGTAGCAATCAGAGCACCAGCGTAGTGTTTTAATTTCTGTATATAGCAGCTGGAGCGTGACACAAGGCTATACATTTTAAATAGTGTCAAAACAATATTCATAACAAAACAAATAGCAGTTACTACTCTATGTTTATTATTATTATTATTATTATTATTATTATTATTATTATTATTATTATTATTATTATTATTGAATTTTGTATTCCCAAGAAACTAGTTCGGTTAATTAAAATGTGTCTCCGTGGAACTTACAGCAGAGTCCGTACAGGCCAGTTTCTATCTGATGCTTTTCCAATTCACTGTGGGCTAAAGCAAGAAGATGCGCTATCACCTATACTTTTTAACTTTGCTCTAGAATATGCCATTAGGAAAGTTCGGGATAAACGACAGGGTTTGGGATTGAACGGATTACATCAGCTGCTTGTCTATGTGGAATGACGTGAATATGTTAGGAGAAAATCCGCAAACGATTAGGGAAAACACGGAAATTTTACTTGAAGCCAGTAAAGTGATAGGTTTGGAAGTAAATTCCGAAAAGACAAAGTATATGATTATGTCTCGTGACCATAATATTGAACGAAATGGAAACATAAAAATTGGAGATTTATCCTTCGAAGAGGTGAAAAAATTAAAATATCTTGGAGCAACAGTAACAAATATAAATGACACTCGGGAGGAAATTAAACGCAGAATAAATATGGGAAATGCCTGTTATTATTCGGTTGAGAAGCTTTTGTCATCTAATCTGCTGTTAAAAAAATCTGAAAGTTAGAATTTATAAAACAGTTATATTACCGGTTGTTCTGTATGGCTGTGAACCTTGGACTCTCACTTTGAGAGAGGAACAGAGATTGAGGGTTTTTGAGAATAAGGTTCTTAGGAAAATATTTGGGGCTAAAAGGGATGAAATTACAGGAGAATGGAGAAAGTTACACAACGCAGAGCTGCACGAATTGTATCCTTCACCTGACATAATTAGGAACATTAAATCCAGACGTTTGAGATGGGTAGGGCATGTAGCACGTATGGGCGAATCCAGAAATGCATATAGCGTGTTAGTTGGGAGGCCAGAGGGGAAAAGACTTTCAGGGAGGCCGAGACGTAGATGGGAAGATAATATTAAAATGGATTTGAGGGAGGTGGGATATGATGATAGAGATTGGATTAATCTTGCACAGGATAGGTATCGATGGCGGGCTTATGTGAGGGCGGCAATGAACCTCCGGGTTCCTTAAAAGCCATTCATCCGGTGCCCGGATTAGTTTATTTATTTCTTTTTTTCTTTTCTTAGTGTTGAGGTTTAACTTCCACAAACAATAAAGAAACGGCCATAACTTTATAAAACTTCAATAGGGAGTGGTCCAAAAAATGTATACACTGTTTAATTGCCAATAACTTTAAAATTAATTGACGGAAAGTTTCATTTTCGGTGAAAGTGTAGCTCAATATTCAAGGTAATGAAATCAGGAATTTTGGGACTTGTAATAAGTAGTAAAATCTGGTTTCCTAAGTCAGCTATAACTATGCATACATACATACTTACTTACTTACTTACTTACTTATTTACTTACAGTACAGTGCATACGTATATGCGAAACTTACTTAAAAAAATGGCAGATGCAAAATTCATACATAGAGAGAAAAAAAGTCAAGAACTTTAACTTTATTGTAAGCTGGGAACTATTACGTGAAAAATTATCTA
Organism: Periplaneta americana; assembly: GCF_040183065.1. Classification (NCBI taxonomy): domain Eukaryota; kingdom Metazoa; phylum Arthropoda; class Insecta; order Blattodea; family Blattidae; genus Periplaneta; species Periplaneta americana. The sequence goes on from NC_091132.1 coordinate 77,150,603, forward strand.
AAATAGTGATCCTCCTCACAACATAAAGATTTTTTTTGGTCCTACAGAATATATTATCTGTTATGGTAACAATGGTTATTAGAGGAGAAAAATTCACTCGAACCTGGGTCCTTGGTTCTACTTAGGCTACCAAGCTCTCTAACCACTGAGCTACGCCGAAGTTTAATCCACAGCACCGGATCGAATCCCTCTCCTCCAATGTTTTTTCCTTTGTGGCCTGACTCCAAGTTCGACATATATGTTGACATAGTCTATATTAAGTCAACTGCCATTATACAAGGAGCGCACTCAATTGAGTGACTTGGTGGTCGGGATTCCACAGTAATATGCACTGTTGGGCGAAGAATCTACGTAAAAATTAATTTTTTGATCCTACAGAATATATCTGTTATATGGTAAACATGGTTATTAGAAGATAAAAATTCGCTCCGACGCCGGGGATCGAACTCGAGTTCTTGGTTCTACGTACTAAGTGCTCTAACCATTGAGCTATGCCGAAGCTCAATCTCCTCTAATAACTATTGTTACCATAACAGATATATTCTGTAGGACCAAAAAAATTAATCTTTACGTAGATTCTTCGCCCAACAGTGCATATTACTGTGGCATCTCGGCCACCAAGTCACTGAATTGAGTGCGCTCCTTGTATAATGGCCGTTGACTTAATATATTATGTTAATATAGTCTATATGTCGAACTTCGAGTCAGTCCACAAAGGGAAAAACATTGGAGGAGAGGGATTCGATCCGGCGCTGTGGATTGAACTTCGGCGTAGCTCAGTGGTTAGAGCGCTCAGTACGTAGAATCAAGGACCGGGGTTCGATACCCGGCACCGGAGCGAATTTTTCTCCTCTAATAGCTTATTATAACAGTTATGAAATGGTCTTGTGCGAAATTTTAATGAGATAGTAAACACTATTCAGTAGTTCGTGTTATTCGTGGTACGTTCAATATATTCGTACTTGTATTCGAAAAGATGGCAGATAGAAGGAGATGTATTTTATGTACATCTTCAGAATTTATTGCGAATATAAAAAAGTCTTGGTGTCCGCACTATTCAGACGAAAAGGAGTCAGAAATGCAGAGCACACGTGTTTTCTTTATATCGACAACACAAAGAGGCGATGTGATCAGAATCACACTGGCCGTATTTTACCCCCACAGAAACCGGTACTCTCTCCTATAAAATATGTGAGTGGACTCCGGAGCCGTTATAGAAGTTGAGACGAAAAATCCCAACTAAAACCCGTGTATAGTATACTGTTCTCCAACCAGGAGATTAACCGTGAAGGGAATGTGCTTACTATTGCGTCATCTATTGGAGCGAAGTAGATATATAATATTACCGTTATAACATCAGTTTAAAAAACATTCGCTCTCCAGCATATGTATGGAGGGATTAAAAGACCAGGAAATTAACCGTGATCTAATTTTGTAACTAGGGTAATATACATATGTGTGTACCAGTGTTATCGTTTGTGCTTTGAGAGTTAGCCAATGGAGATGCGTGTATCCACGTGTGTGACCTTATGACATCAACATTCATTCACAGCATCACCCCGCTGCGTCTCATTCCTCTGAGACTTTCTTCTGGTTGGAGAACAGTAGGTCTTTACAGGCGATGAAAATACTTGATCAAGTATAGTATAATATTTACACGTAGATCATGAAATATCATTCTTTATAAACATGATAAACTTACAACATATTTATTTTTGATTATTGCGATTCCTCGTTGATAAAGTAACCCATAACCTAGGTGAGAGAGTGCAGCGTGCTCATAATATGTGTATAAGATTCATCTGCAATGCACGCAAATTTAATCATGTAGCACCATCCCTCGAGCTCTATTATGGGTTCGCCTGAAGGAAAGAAAAATCATGAATTCACTGACATTGCTATTTAAACTCTCGCATATCTCTACTCCTACCTACTAGCAGCACGTTTTTAGTTTCTCACAACAGTACGGAATTAGAATCAAGCATATATTCCCTCATCACAGAACGTCAATATACTGTACTCATCCTCCTATGCAGTATCATTACCTCGTCTTTGGAATCCTCTACCCAGTGACATAAGGGGATTCCGGACACTATCGAAATTCAAGAGTAAGTTAGAAAGGCACTTTTTATCCAACGAAATGTATTATTAATAAGTTACTAGATGTGTGGATTACAGCCTTTGTATAATAATTTATTATTGTATTTCTTGTTTACGCCCGTGTGACGTGGGTCGTATAAATGTACCTAAAAGGGAGAGGTTAAATTAAAGTAAAGAAAGAAAGAAAATTTCTTGTGTACATTAATTATTAATTGCCCTTCCTCGTTTAGTTATTTAGATTAATAATGTTAATATACGTAGATTTTAAGCTTTATTTAATAGTACACTAATTTAAAATGTTTAAAAATGTTTTCGCATGATATTTTTTGATTTGTGTTACTGTCATTGTAAACGTTTTTGTTTTGTTTTGTTTTGAAGAACGTTATTACTTTGTTTCTTCGCTGTACACACATTTCTGGTGTCGTGGAAGAGAAGACCTGATGGCCTTAACACCACCAGAATAAATTATTATTATTATTATTATTATTATTATTATTATTATTATTATTATTATTATTATTGTAATTGTTATTATTATTGTTATTATTATTACTTAGGCTGATCAGATTTTTTATGGTCCAGCAGGGGACATCGGTAATTTAAAGAAAAACCGCAAACGCTTATCTAGTCACTCTCAGTTGAAATGTTGCACAAATTACATGTAACAGTACACACAGTGATAGAACTTCGCGTACTAAATTTGTAGAGTATCTTAACTTTTTAATTAAATGCATAAACATACGTAACTCCTATACATAATTATAGTCACTAAGAATTCAGTTTCAGTACTCACGCATGCATGGAAGTTTTTCACATAATACTGTACACACTGAACTCTAACACACATTTTACAAGTACTTGTCTGAAGAATGTATCTTTTTAAGGATCTGTTCATTCCCATACAGCTTCACACTAAGTTTTTCACATGAGAAAAAAAGTTTGTTTTCACTTGTAACAAAGCCTTAACTGTTTCAATTTTTATTCTTGACTCTTCATCAGTCCAGGTTGAGTTCATTGTGTAGAAAAATAGTCTTTCAAATGATGACTTACTGACTGAAAGATACATGATTAGGCAAATGACATTATTTTGAGAATATTTTTACATGAAATGGAATTTTTTTGAAATGTTGAAAAACATCAGACCACTTTTCACCTGTTGATTTGTCACAAAACTCGTAATTTTGTTAACTATTTAAAAATGGACACTGCGGAAGTTCTAACACTTTCTCGCAAGTGAATGAAGACAATGACGCTGTATTCTTCTCAAAGAGTGCAGAATATCTCATACTGTGCTCATTAGTTCTTCTGTTTCGTACTGAGAACCGTTCAGAAATGTGCATGAATCGCAGCAGTTTCATCACGATACTTAACCCTTAAATTTACAAAGTATCCTATAGAATTTTTTTTAAATAACACTTATGCCACATTTACAATCTGTCTACAATAGACAATAAGTAAGTATTAGAAAGGAATATGACATGAGTGGAGATGTTATCCCATGATAACACTCCAAAAGAAAAATAACAATACTTTAAATAGTTGTAGTAAAAATGAATGGAAGGTCAAGAGCATTGGTCATTTTAAGTCTTCTTATTGTTTGACTATTATCCAGCAAATTTAATGCATGATGATTCGGATGTTGATTTAATCGGTGCAGGTATATTTTGCTGAACTTAGAGATCTCTTCCTTTACAGTTGAAATGTTTAGATCATGATGAATGACATCATTACGTACATACCATGGTGCAGTGACAATGGAACGTAAAGTTTTGGACTGATACCTCTGCAGTATTTCAATGTTTGAGATGCTAATAGTTCCCCACAGTTGGATGCCGTATGTCCAGATTGGTTTTAGTACGACTTTATAAACAAGAAGTTTATTTTCTAATGACAGTTTTAATTTAGGTCCCAGTAACCAATAGATTTTTTATGTTTTAAAATTTAATTTTTTACGTTTAGTTTCAATATATTTTCGCCATGTTAAGCGGCGATCTAAGTGCATACCTAAATATTTAACATCGTCTGCTTCAGGAAGTTCTTTGTTGTACAGTGTTACAGGAGGACAGTTTTTAGTTCTGGTTTCGAAAGTAACATGAACTGATTTGTTTTCACTCGCTTGTATTCTCCATTTAATTGGCCAGTCTTCTGTTTATTTCAATTCATTCTGCAGGTTTTCAGATGCTGTTGATGGATCTTCATGTGAAGCAAGAATAGCAGTGTCATCAGCGAAAGTAGCCACCAATACTTCATTAGAAATTGGAAAATCAGCTGTATAAATTGTATATAGTATAGGGACTAAGACTGAACCTTGAGGTACACCTGACTTTATATCATACAATGAGGAGAAATATTCTCCGAACTTTACTTGAAAAATTCTCGATGTTAAGTACGAGTGAAGTAATAGATAATAGGGTTGCGGAAGTATGGCTTTCAGTTTGTAAAGTAGACCAAGATGCCAGACTTTATCGAAGGCTTGTTGAATATCTAAAAATACAGCAGAACAATATTTGTTTCTTTCTATGGCATCTTCAATTTTATTGACGACTTTTTGAATTTGTTCTATTGTAAAGTGTTCTCTTCGGAATCCGAATTGATGGTCAGGTATAATATTGCTGTCAGTAAGAATTGGAGACAATCTCTTTAAAAAGAGCTTCTCAAATAATTTAGATAGCATTGGTAACAAATTAATTGGACGATATGAAGTCACTTCATTTGGTGGTTTCCCTGGTTTTGGAATCAAGATAATTTGAGAAACTTTTCACTGTACTGGATAATAAGAAGTTCTAAGAATTCCATTAAAAAGAGTTGTAATAAACACAATTGCTTTTCTGGGATGCTCCAAAAGAATTTTAGCAGTTATCAAGTCGTAGCCAGGGCACTTCTTTGGATGTAGTTCTGTTTCTATTGCTTTCTTGACATCGTTTGGAGAAAAACTCTGAATTGGTAAACACATCTGAAGTGGGACACTGAGAAATTCGTTAATTTCATTATCAATTTACTGTAGATGCTGGATTTGGAGTGAAACCATTTGCTAAATGATTTGCCAATCACCATTGCTTTTTCTAATTGGAGGTATCGCTCTCTGAGGACGTTTCAGTTTCTTTGTTATTTTCCACAAGGAAGAGTCATCTCTATTTGTAACACTAAGATTTACAAGATAATCGTTGAAGGTTTCATTCTTTAATTTAAAGAGATGTTGTTTTAATTCTTTGATGCTTTTATTTAGTTTGGTTTTGTCTTCAGGTCGTCTATGATTTTGCCAAATTGCTCGTAGCTTTCTTTTTTCTGAAATTTTCTTCTTTATTTCTTCTGGATAATTGATGCAAGTTTCTTCTTTGGGGCTCAGAACTGGAGTAGATCTCCAAACAGCTTGTTGAATTAATTCTGTTAAATATTCAGTGGCAATATCAATGTCTGTGTCTGATTTGAAGGGAAGGTTAAGGGTGATATTATTTTCTATCCAACTTCTGAAAGAGTTCCAGTCTTTGTTTGTTGTAAAGCGAAGGGGAGTGTATTTTATTAATTACTGTTACACTTATTGTGGCTATAATTGGAGTGTGATCAGAACAAATATCAAAACAAGATTCGACATCAATATAATTGTTCCCTATTCCATTGACAATAAAGAAATCCAATAAATCGGGTATTTTGTTTGAATTTGTTGGCCAATATGTAGGTTGGCCTGTAGAAAGAGTTTCAAATATTTTATTTGTTAGACATTGTTGTAATTCCCTTCCCCTTGGAGTTATCAATCTTGAGCCCCACATTGGATGCTTTGCATTGTAGTCACCACCTACAATAAATTTGTGACCCAAATTTTGGAAAAAATCATCGAAACGTTCGCTAGTGATTTTATACTTAGGAGGTCAGTATACTGCTGAAACAGCTAGTGGTTCGCTCTTGTCTTCTACTATGACAGTAGTTGCTTGAATATCCCGATCTTCAAATTTACACGATTCGTATTGACGTAAATTTGATTTAACTATTACTGCTGTTCCTCCATGTGATTTTCCATCTGGGTGTTTTGTATCATATATTGTATATTTTGGAATAGTGAAATAATTTTTATCTGTGAAGTGGGTTTCAGATATAAGTAATACGTCCAGTTTATGTATATTTAAAAAGAACTCAACCTCCTGGCGTCGATTAGCCAGGCCATTGGCGTTCCTCAATCCAATACGAAGAGACTGAGCCATTATGCTAATTTTGAAATGACTGTGGTTAGTAAGTTTATTAGCGTCATAGTTTGTTCGGCTTGTTTTTGTATTATAGCTTCCAATCTATTGAAGGATAGCAAAATGGTTTTCATATTTGCAGTATCCGACTGAGTAGAACTGTTTACATCTATGCGTGTTTTTTTGCAGAATATCAGAATATAAAGGCCTGTCAGACATAATATTGGTTGTGCAGGAGGTGGTAGTGATGTTGATGATTGTGACAGTTTATAAGTATTGGTTACTTCATTTACCGGTTGATATCTGTTGGTGTACTGTTTAGTTTTATTTGGCATATTTTTACGGTACTGAATTTGTTGATACACGACACAGGCCTTGTAATTCGCAGGATGATCTCCGTCACATAGGACACAAGTTGCTGCGGTTTCTCTGGTTTTAGTGCATGTTGCAGTGTCGTGATCCCCACCACATTTAACACAACGAAAAGACCTTTCACAGTAAGATTTAGTGTAGCCATACAATTGGCATCTATGACACTGAACAATATTATTTTGTATTTGTGCGTGGGCTCTCAACTCTAATTCTGGCATTTAAGAGGAATTCCATATTGTAAATACTTTTGTTGTTTTCATGTGGTTGAGGATCGATAAAATGTAATGGCAAGGGATCTTTGCTAGCTCGATGTCTGATGTTGACGATATTTCTTACTTTATAGCCACATTCTTCAATTGCTGATTTTATATCGTCTATAGAAGTAGAAGGGTGTATATTCCTGATCACAATACAATAGGCACGGTCTTGTTTTAGTTGATAAGTATGAAATTCTGCATTATCTTTTGAAAGAAAAATTACTAGCTTCCTATAGCTGTCAATTGTTTTCGCCATAAGTTTAATTTCATTATTACGTAATGTTTTATATGTAATTTCATTTTTTGTATCAATACCATTCAGTGATAAATGCTGAATTAATTTGACAATGTTCGTGAGACCAGGAATAAACACTGGAGGGGGTTTAGGATCTTCTGACATTTGTGAATTCTTATTAACATTATCACTTACTCGTTCAGGTTCTGTGCCACAGTCAAGTTGCATTTCATTTACAGTGTCAGCAGCTAGCACTGCATATTGGTTCGAATCTTCTAAATGCTATCGTTTAACAGTAGTCTTCAAGAATTTGGGATACCCTTGTCTTGTTCTTTTATAAGTCTTCGTTATTTGCCAACCTTCATCGGAATCGGATTCATTGTCATCTAAAGCATTGATAGCTTGGGACTGCACATGTGCAGACTTACTAGTATGTGGCGTTAGGCCTAAATTAACATTAGTGGTCATGATGAATAATATTAATAACGATAATTCACTAATAAAATTATAATAAATAGCATGTAACACTAGAAATAATATAATATATAGCCTACTTGAAAGAGTTCAGTGTAATGGATTGCTAGGAACTTGTTTACTTGGCAACGCTTCAGGAAACAGTTCTTATAATTAATTTAAAACAAATCTTGAAATCCACTTCAATTAAGTAGTCGAACACGAAGAAAACATAATTATGAACTGAAATCACAATAAAATTAAAATAATAGGCCTACTCCCACAACTTGTAATTAAAGCAAATAATTTAACAGCTATTTGTTTGTAGACACACTAAGCTCACAGCCTTCTTGATCCTTATATCCTATAGAATACAACAGGTTAATAAGCTATATGCTATAATTTTAATAGGACAATAGAAAAAAAAATTGGTTGAAAATTAAAATTTCACAATACTACAATACTGTACAACATATAAAACATAGACATTGCGATAGTTTTCTTTACAGTCCGACAAGGTTTAATAAACTAGTGTGAGAAATGAAGTTTTGCCAATGTAAGGGTTTGTTTATTGAATTTAGGGCTAGACGAGGAAGTATTGTGATCCTTCTTATAAGTTATATTTCGGGAATATTGGCTAAGTGCTTCACAAATATATTCACTATTTTGTTTAAATATTATGTTCGTGTCCATGTACGAGTGTTAGGAAAGTGAATTTTAATTTTTGTGATACTGGATTATAATAATTGTGAAGACATCAAGTTTGTATCTATTTCATCGGTTGTTGATTGTGCCTGGTTACCATCCATTCTTTAGAAATAACTATATACTTATACACTATTGGAAAATTATTTATTATTACTGATATTATCTACTCATTCTACACAACTAATGTGTATGAAGTCATCATTCCAGACTTATTTGCTACAGTTAGTAGTTTGGATATGAATAATATATTAATAACTTTATAATTTTATGATTCCATGTCCTCTAATGAAAATATAAATGTAGTTGCTGCTGAATGCCCTGTGTGTAAGAAGATATGTAAATCTACTGCAGGTGTTAACATACATTTAGGAAAGGCACATCATGAATATCGAAGAAGTAAAATAGTTTAACATTATTCTTCAACCAGCTCCCAACTAAATTCTCCATCGACTTCCAGCCAACCTGATCAAAATAATACTACTATAAATACTCCTCTTATTCAAAACGTGCCAGTTACAAATCATCATTCGAATCCTAATTCTGTATCAGACCATAAATTTCTTGAATCTCCAGGAAACCGCATAATGAAGCCTTCGCAGAGAACTCGTCTGCTAATTCTGAAAACGATCGGCGATCAAATCCTATGTCTGAATGGGAAGAAATAATTATTAAAATAAAGTCCGAAGGGAACATTGAAGATTTTGAAATACTGTCACAGGATGTTTTTTACTTTATTGCAAATGAAATTTATGATCTGCCTGGACCGCAACATCCTGCAGTTAAATATTACAAAGCTCGCAAAGTAAGTAAGAGCATAAGTAAGCATAATTATAAATTATCGGCAAACCCAAATAGAAAATCCAAACAGCGAAGAACTCTGAATAAACAGAAGTATGAATATGAACTCACTCAATACAATTTTTACAATCAGAGGGTAAAGTAGCTCGACAAATTTTGAATAATTTAAATAAAAAGGAAATTTGTAAAATCCCTTTAAATATAATAACTGAACATTTTGAAAATGTATTTAGTACAGCAAATGACAACTCTCCTCTTCATGGTGATGTAAACAGTGAAAATGTACCAGAAGACATAATAGTGAGTGTAGATGATATTCATAAAGCTTTATACAAAATTAAAGCAGACACATCTCCAGGTCCGGATAAAGTAACTGTTCGTGTCTTAAGACATTTAAAAAACTGAGAGGTTTCTATCATTATTCGTGAATACTATTCTCCATTTTAACTGTGTTCCTAAATCACTGAGGTTCGCACGAACAATTTTAATACACAAAGGAGGAGATGTTAATGACGTCAAGCAGTGGAGACCTATTTCAATCTTTTCAGTAATTAGAAGAATTATTGAACGAGTTTTTTATTCAAAACTTCGTTCTTAAGTTATCCTAAATACTCAACAAAGAGGATTTGTAAACTTGCCAGGAACACACATTAATGCTTCTCTAGTTAATGGATGTCTTAAATCTGCTAAGTTGGAAAAGAATAATTGCTGCATTGTATTTTTGGACGTTTCGAAAGCTTTTGATTCGATTGGACATGAACACATCTTACGAGCTCTTAGGAAATCAAATATTCCAAAAAATGTATACTGCATAATTAAATCCTTATTAATAGAAAACACACTACAAATAGAAACTAATGTATTTAAAAGTAAACCAATCAGAATAAAGCGTGGTGTTCAGCAAGGTTCTCCATTGTCACCTACATTATTCAATTTGGCATTAGATTATGTACTAGAAAATCTGACGGATTATGACATCAGTAAGCAGTACGACTATGCTGTTAACACTGACCTGCCTTGCGTAAGTGCATTTGCATTTGCAGATGATTTGGCTTTAATCGGAAAAGGCGAGAGATCAGCGGTTGAACTTATCAATCTGGCAGAGAGTAAGCTAGCATAAATAGGCCTTGAAATTAATCCCCACAAAAGTAAACGTATTATAATTAAAAAAGGAAAACTGTCGCCAGGAGAACTTACATCATTACGTGGGTCTGTTATTCGAAGTCTGAAAAACAAGTTAGAAAGCATCAAATACCTGGGTGTTGGCTTTAATGACGAAATAAAGTTGGATAAAAAGAAAATTATAACTAATTTGTCACGTGACCTCAATAATCTCGTCCGATGCATATTGTTAAAACCAGACCAAAAAATGAAAATAATTAACGAATATATATGGCCAGGTCTTGTTTATCCCTTGCAGTGCGCTCCACTCAACCAACTTCCTAAAAGTTTTTTAAAAATATTGATAAAATTATCAGAAGTGTAATCAAGGAAATATTGTCCCTCCCAGATGACACTCCGAATGCCATGCTGTATGCATCGAAGAACGTAAGAGGTCTTGGAATTCTGAAAGCTGAATGGGAAGCCAGTATTCAACACTATAACATCTGTAGGCGACTGGAACACGTGAATGATGCACATCTACATCACATGAGAAATCTAGAAGAGGAGAAGAAAAGATCTCTCACGCGCCTGAAGATTGCTCCAAACAGCGTCACTCCTCAAACTAAAGGAAAACATCTCAGAGAAATTCTCAGAAAACAATCATTCCAGTCATGGTGCCAGCTCCCACATAAAGGCAAAGGTGTTTGTACATTTGAAGAATGCCCCAAAGCCAACTCCTGGATCTCCTCTAAAAAGTGTCTTTCGTCCTCGGAATACATCAATGCCATCAAGATGTCTTGCAACATCACCGCAGTGAGATCTGTCCCTGGCAGAACCTTCAGTACTACCCGTTGTCGCCATCCCGGCTGCAGCGAGACTGAAACACTTGGCCACGTACTGGGGTTCTGTAAGAGGGGAGAGCTACTGCGTAACAACAGACACCATCGTGTCCGTACAGCAATTGCCAACCTGCTAAGAAACAGAGGATAGGAAGTACATGAGGAGATTCATTGTGTGTCTGAAAATGATTCTCATAGAAGAGTCGATATAATTGCCATCAATAGAAGAACTCAGAAAGCGATTGTCTTAGACCCTACGATTTGCTTTGAACGAGACACAAATCAAGGACTGTAGATTAATGATGACAAGCGAGCTAAATATGTACCTTGTCTTCCATACCTCAGTGAAAAATATGGCATTTCGCTTTACAACTTGGATGTTGCAGGCTTACTACTTGGAGCGAGGTGTTGTTTACCAAAATTTACATGTAATATTCTTAAATCTTTTAAAATTCCCTTTTATGAGGTTCAGAAGATTGTAATGGAAATTCTGAAGGCCTCTCTTCAAATTTTACATTATCATCTATATATTAACACGTAAATTTTTGTTTTAATGTACAAATCTAATCCATATTTTGCCCGTTTCATTTCCCTTTATCTTTTATGTTTGTTAATTCCGGATCCCAGTGGTCAACCTCACTTGAGGACGGATGATTTTAAATCTTAGTAGTTTTAATAGACAACAACAAATTATTACTTAAGGGTTAAATATTTGTGTGAAAAGTGTCGTTGAAACAAAATCAACTTCCGGAGCCGAAATTAATTTCCGGGGACAAAAACGGGGACATTTGTTTCCCGAGGAGAGGAACTCAAAACCGGGGACTGTTCCCGAAAATCGGAGACGTCTGGTCAGCCTATTATAATTCAACGCTAGACTATATGCCAAATTGCACTTGCGAAAGTATTAATATCGTGTATACGAGCGTTTTCTTTCAATTGTTGTTTCCTAGCAGCAGATCTGTAAACGTCATCGTCTTATCTACTTATTAGTTTCATCAGTAGGAGATAAAATGTTGCATTGTGTGTTCAGATTGTTGACATTGGTGAGTGATGCTACTGATAAGTACAAAACAGAAGCGGGCACTCCCCTCATATCAAGTAAAATAACCGCTACAATACATGTTTGTTCTCTTTTACGCTGCTTTGGGTGATGACGCATAAATGCCGCTTTAGCACTAGGAGACTTCCAGTATTTTAAGCGAATGATTCATCGCGTTCTTTCTCTTGAAAAGGAGCAATGGTTTACTATTTTCTATTACAGTGGTTCTCAAAGTGTGGGTGGGTCATGTAATTTTTATTTTTATTTTAGTAGGTTATTTTACGACGCTTTATCAACATCTTAAGGGTCATGTGAATGACCGAGGGGGTTCGCGAGATAATTTACAAAAAAAAAAACACCTTAATAACATACATTTGTGTTCTATTTAGAAACATAAATATAATCAACGATGAACATAAAAATAAAATCAGTAGTTATACATTAAAAACAATGAGATAAATTTGCCTGTTTCTGAGAAAGTAGTTTCTCAAATCTGGTCTCTGTATTCAATACACACGTTGATATAATTTTCAATTTGAATGAGATTTGAAGGATTCAGAGCCATAGTGGGCAAAGCGCCATTTATTGAAAACGGAGAAAGCATGGGTCAAAGTTAAGTGAATACCATAGTTTAATGAAGATTGACATATCATTTAGTTTTAATGTGTATACTTTAAATTACTTGCTATACTTTTCCATTGAATAATAATAATAATAATAATAATAATAATAATAATAATAATAATAATAATAATAATAATAATAATAATAATAATAATAATAATTTATTTTAGGTGGCAGACTTAAGGCCGTAAGGCCTTCTCTTCCACTCAACCAGCAGAAATTATACATACATATGTATGAACTTACAAAGAATTCAACAATTTGATATAGATAAGAGTTATATATATATATATATATATATATATATATATATATATATATATATATATACAAGAGTTATTTACGAATTAAACAACAAAATACTATGAACTATTAATTAAACACTGAAATACAAACTATGTAGCAGAATTAAGCTAAAATACATAGAATGTTAATATATTTCAAATAATGTTACATAATAGAAAGAGATTATTATGAGACAATTTTGAAAATACAGCACTATCAGGATGCATGTCTAAAGGAAGGAGTAACAATGTAGACAGTGATAGTGTAAGTCAGTATGATTGGAGTGAAATGCTAAGAAGGTTATCTTTTAAGCTGTTTTTAAAAGTGTTTATTGTCTTGCAGCCCCTAATACTTTGTGACAGGGAATTCCATTGTCGCGAGGTGGATGCATTATGGTAATAACTTCATTTTAACCCTTGTTTTCTACGGTTTTAGTAAATGACGCTTGGCCCTCTATGGTTCTGAACCCTTCATTTGTCCTAAACTAGAAACTTATTTTGAAAAAAAAATAAAAGTTTGCAAATGCTATTAAAAAAAAACTTCCCCCCCCCCCCGAGGTATTCATACATTCTTTTGATCCAAAACTAATCTATACAAAAAAAAAAATGTAGGGACATATTTCAAGGAGTTTTCCCTCTTAATACATATATATCATATCAGTACTATCTATGATTATCTTAATTGTTTTCATTTTCTTTCAGAAAATACTCATAAAGCTGTTGTTTAAAATTATGCAAACTTAATTGCGTGTCTCCAATAAGTCCAATACATTTCAATCTTCACCAGAGGCAATTCTCTCCAAAATATGTGATTGATTCTGAGCCAATAAATTAGTATTAAATTTTAACAAAACTAACATAATTCAATTTAAATCCTGGCCAAATAGAACCTCGCAAATTTCTAGCGCAATAAGTAGCAAGAGGTGCCTAATAGAAACAACGACCAAATTTCTTGCCTTACAAATCGATAATGTGTTAAATTGGAAAAAAACATATTAAAGAAATTACCCCCAAACTAAATTCAGCATGTTTTGCTATTAAATCTATGCAAGAAATAGTAAATATAAATATCTTAAAAACTATATACTCTGCATAAATCCATTCGGTAATGAGTTTTGGAATAACATTCTGGGGAAATTCTACAGATAACAGTACATTCTTACTAAAATTTTTAGTTGGTTATTTAACGACGCTGTATCAACTACTAGGTTATACTAAAAAGAGTAATTACAATAATAGTAGGTGCCAAATCTAGGGAATCGTGTAGGACCATTTTAAAAAAGACTACAAATAATGTCCATGGCTTGTCAGTATTTTTTCATCAATAAACTTCCTCGTAAGTAATCGTGAAAACTCTGTAACTAATTCAACAGTTCATAGTATAAATACGCGTCAAAAATTACTTTCATACTCCATCGGCAAGTCTATCGTGCTGTCAAAATGGAGTGCGTTATATGACAGTAAAACATTTTTGGCCTTAGGACCTGTAAAAGTTTTTTTAAGCCCGCAAAAGTATAATGAGCTGTATTACATATATCGTATCCATGGAGAAATTGAACAGTTATGGACAAGTGCGCCACAAAATGCTTTGTTACCATTACTTCCACGTATATATGTTTCACTTAAAAGACCATGTATCTACAGCAATTAGAAAGACTGTCCAGGTTCCTGTGATAGCTGAGTGGTAGACCTTTAGGATCGCAATCAGGCCTACGACTTTAATTTAAAAAAATCTTTATCGACGCTTGTGGCGAACAAGGTCGTTACTGGGGAGTACCTCGGAGATTCTTAGACATAACATCAGGCCATTTGATCTCAGTTCCATTATCATTGTACAACATTGAAATGCCTCATGAGTCGATGGTCAGTATGAAGTATTTCATTATACTTGTTCGCTCGTAGGCGGTTGTCTTTGAAAAGTTTTTGTGTTGTGGCATAGCCGTTGGAGTCAAGAGTGGAGTTAAATGCTATGTTTTATTTAACGACGCTCCCAACTGCAGAGGTTATATCAGCGTCGCCACATGTGCCGGAATTTTGTCCCACAGGAGTTCTTTTACATGCCAGTAAATCTACTGACATGGGCCTGTCGCATTTAAGCACTTAAATGCCATCGACTTGGCCCGGGATCGAACCCGCAACCTTGGGCATAGGAGGCCAGCGCTATACCAACTCGCCAACTAGGTCGGCAAGAGTGGAGTAACACCTACTCAAGAGTAGCATAGTCTTTAATGATTTGCAGAAAATGAGTTAAGTTTTTTTATATTGTTTTTATTTAAAGACGCTCACTGTTTCAACTACCAGATTATGTAGGTTCGATAACTAGATGATATTTGGCGAAACGAGCCAAGGAATCGTCAAAGATTGGTTTACATTTACGATGCGATTGTAGAAAATCTGGGGGGGGGGGGGAAATCCAGCCAGAATCAGTTCAAGCGGGAATCGAACCCGCACTCAAGCACAGCTCCGGATCATCAGGAACATTTGCTTGTCGACTGAACTACGCCGGTGGCTTAAGCCTAGTTGAGGGAGAAGAAATTTATTATAACCAGGGAACGGATTTATATGGACTAAAAATATATGAAATATGTAAATATATATGTAGTTATTTTTACCAAAATATGGAATTAAATATGGATTTTTACCAAAATATGGAATTAAATATGGACTTAAAATTATAAAAAAATGACTATGTACGTTAAATATTGGTACATTTTAATCAAACTAAACAAAAAATATAATGGACGTACCTTATCTTCCAATGTAGTTTCAACAAAACACAATTTTTATTGTCTGTTACCATAACAATAGGTTACAAACATTTCTTTCAAGTGCTGAAAAGTGAATCTTCTTCTATTGTCTCTGAGGATAGATTTATACTGACTAAAAGAGCGTTCGACGTCACAAGAAGTAACTGGTACATAATTCAATTTCACAATGTCTGCTGGGGGATAAGTCCAAGTTAATCTTCACTGTTGATTCACCACTCATCACAGCAACAACCTTTTGTAGTTCTTCATATCCAGGGTTTTTTGAAAGTACAGTGTCCACCTTAGCTCTTACTGCATCTGCAACTTTACCTCTACCACGATTCAGTTGTTCCACAGTACTATTTATAATTTCAAAACTTTCAGATAGTGAAAGGTGCCTATTTTGGAGACTTTTGAGCGTTTTTATGATGCATGAAAATGTATGCTGAATGTGAGCTAAGTCATTCTTCACACTTATGTCACAGGTAACTGTTTTCGCAGTATCAATTGAGACTGCATCTTCAGAGTCCAATGCAAGGAGAACATTGTTAATAGAGTCTATATGTTCGGCATAATATTCAACTGCTTCTAGCCATGTACCCCATCTAGTTAAAATTGGCTTTGGTGGCAATGGAATTTCAGGGTACATTTCTTTCAACACGTTAACTCTACTGGGAGCTTTGAGAAATACTTTTTTCACTGATGAAATCAACAAATCTACTTTAGGGAAATTGTCTCTGACCACTTCTGCCACACGATGAAATGCATGCGCCACACAAGTAAAATGAGTCAATTTAGGATATACAACAGATAATGCTTGTCCAGCTTTGACCATATAAGGGGCAGCATCGCTAATAAAGAATAACACATTATCGTACATAATACCCTTTGGCCACAGGATACCCATAGCTTCGTTGAACAGTTTAACTATAGTTTTGTTATTGCACTTTTCTAGAACATCACAATGTAAAAGAATTCGTTCAGAATATTGTTCACTTAACAAACCGATAACTACATTACCAACAAGTCTACCTTCTTTGTCGGGAGTCTCATCAATGGAAACCCAAATTGAACTATCTTTAATTTCATCTCTTATCTTCTGTATTGTCTCATCGTAGATGGATGGAGCATACGTCTTCCTAAGTGTTGACTCATCCGGGATTGTATGTTGAGTATATTTTTCAAGGAATTCCCTGAAGACCTTATTCTTTAGTTTGTAGAGAGGAATATCAGCAGAGATGAGAGAACGGCACAGGTCGATGTTAAACTCAGATCTTACATTCGATGTTGTTGGTTGTGTTAAAAACAATTGTCTCTGCTTGGAATTTAGTTGTTTGTTGGCCTGATGTTTACTAGTTGTAATGTGTTGTTGCACCAGGAACTTTTGTGTAGATGATACTGCACACTGACACAAATTACAAAATAATATTTTATTGTCAGTTGATAAACCATCTTCTTTAAATTCTGAAATGTAACTTGTTAGTTTTGATTTTAAATTGACTGAATGACGTACTTTTGGCATATTTACCGTCTTTATAGTATGATTTACAAAACTGAACCTATGTGTACTCTGACTGGCATTTAACTGTTGAGCTGCACAACTGAAGTCTGTTAAAAATTTTAAATTAAATTAATACAGTTTTGTAACTTACTTTCCCATTGTTGATAGGACTGCTAATTTTCAAATAACTCTGATGTTAAAGGGATTACTGAACATGTGTTTAAATCTCTATTGTTGAAATGTATTTTTAAAAGTTAATGGAATTTTGTTTTGTTTTATTGTTAAACCTAATATAATATGGACTGTTTTATATGAAATATGGAAAATATATGGAAATTAACGAAAATATGTACTAAACTCTAAAATATGGAAAAATATGGAAAATAAAAGTAGGATTTTTCAACCCTACACATTGTGAAACATAAAGATAATGCAAAATATAAATTATATTAGCTTTATAAGTAAATATGTATTTACATATAAATTCTTTCCCTGATTATAACACAAGTGTTCGTTGCGTATCAGATTCCCTATCAGGTCCTTGTACTTTCCAACAGCCAACATTTTATAGTCTTCCGTATTGTATCGAGCGCAAATACTTGCCGTTACTGCAGTCTACAATACTAGAGGTCAGTAGTCCTATTTGATTGTTTCAGGATGGAGCCTAACTTATCATTGGAGCCTAACTTATTGGAGCCTAACTTATCATTGAAGAGTGAGAAACAAAATTATCAATATGGCCCGGGTCAATGGTTACACGCAGTTATAAAATATGTTTGTTTATGTCATCCTAGCATTATAAACAGGTTGTTACTACTGTACTCCAACCACGAGAAAGTCTCTGCGGAATGAGGCGAAGCGGGGTAATGCTGTGAATGAATATTGATGTCGTAAGATGTCATAAGGTCACACACGTAGGTACTCGTATCTCTATTGGCTTGCTCTCACAGCACAAACAATAACATTGATACACACATATTTATACTACCCTATTTACAAAATTAGATCACTGTTAATCTCCTGGTCTTTTAATCCCTCCATACAGGAAATAACATATGCAGGAGAGCGCATGGTTTTTAAACTGACGTTATAACGATAATATTATCTATCTACTTCGCTCCAATAGATGACGCAATAGTAAGCACATTCCTTTCACGGTTGATCTCCTGGTTGGAGAACAGTACATTTAATATCGTGCGTAATCGGCTTATTGTGGCACGCGTGCCAATGATAGCAATGACATTCACTACGACGTAATACCGGAACGCTTGGATAGGGATGCATGCAACTCGTCTGGCTATCTTTCTTACCGCTTCTACGCGCCACTTACAGATCTCGGATTTTATCTCTGCTGGTGAATGGCAGTTGGGATTCAAGCGCTTGTCATGGTTGAGGATATTGAGTACTAATACAGCAAAACAAAAGACATCTGGTCGCCTTACTCCCAAAAGAACTGTTTTCCCTTTAGTAATGTGTGTGTCGGAAGTCGGTTCGGGTTTGCAGTATTCGCAGAGTTGCATTCATTATTATTATTATTATTATTATTATTATTATTATTATTATTATTATTATTATTATTATTATTATAGAAGTCTAGCTTATAGTAGTTAGTGTTTTAGCTTCGTAATTACTAATAGTTCGCTGTGTTACAAATTGTGTACTGTTAGTCACATTAATTTCCAATTTTTCACCGATCATGTCCAAAGTTAAAAACAAAAACTAAGTGGTCAAAGTGGGGAGCTGATGGCGAATGTATTAAAGTTTATGAAGAATGAAGCAGATCGTGGTGACTTCAGTATTCCTGTCGTTAAATCACAACAGAGGACAGCGGCTGCCACAGGCATATTAGAGAGAACGGTGCGTGTGATAAAACAAGAACTATCCGCCATTGAGAAAGGAGAAGCCAGTTCCTTCACAACACCAGATAAAAATCGCGAACGTTGTAAGATTGTTACGAATGTGGACGAAGACCAAGACAGTGATGATAAGGATGGAGTTGAACATTCGCAATAATCCTGAAAGGAGACGTACAGGTGTGCTTCACTGCAATTTATTTATTTAGTAGGCCTACAATGAGTAATTTTCATATTGCGAAAACCATAATAATGCTTCGTAATATTGAGCTCTTATACAGTCTGTTAATGTTAAAACAGTTGTAAAAATACTTAGATACTCAGGATTAAGCATTTGGGTGAACTTTTTTTACAGACTAGTATAACCGTTGCTTTCCCTCTTCCTCTCTACCGCAAACTATGACGTCGTCCACCGGCAGAGATAAAATCCGACATGTGTAACAAGAAATGAATTGCAGGATAGAAGATAACGTATCATTTATTTCCAATTTTTAACAATTTTGGTATCACTTTTGTAATATCACATAAATCAGTTCTGTGGTTCAGAGAAACTGTATTAACAAAATAAAGGAGCATTTGTATTACAGACCGAGGCCAGTGAAGTCCTGCAGCCCGGAGCGCCACTTGTACTTCTCCAGCGTTCGTATATCGTCATCGCTATAGTTCACATTACGCCCACGTTTCCACTCGCCTTGCTCGTGTAATAAAATTTGATACTTAAGGTGTAACTAGAGTTTGTAATACCTGCAAGGTCATCCATTTCTCTTTATTCAATGCCAATGCCATTCGTAACTAATTGAAACGATCAATACGAACATATCAACACTTATGTCAGCTATGGATGCCGAATTATTTCATAATTTATTTGGGTCATTCTCACGAAACCCATCACATTTATTTCCCCTGCATAGATTTCTGTAATATCTTGTAACTTGAAAAATGTCTCCTATGTAAAGAATACAGCACTATTACACCTAGTTATCCACCCTAAACTTAGGTCGATATTACATTTTCTTACCGTCATACATAGCTTGGAATACCCGAACATGTGGACACCGTGGATGTCCCGCACTACAAAATATAAATTTCAATGAATATCACCTTTAAACTATAAATCCGATTACAAAGAAACACATTGTATTGAAAAGTGCGTTAAAGGAAGTAAACATCCCATATACAACAGTTCTATAAAAGTGCCCAATGTCACTACAGAAGTGGTGTAGTTTTTGTCCACGACTTTTAAGCTTTGCCATGGAACGGATGATTCTTCGCTTTGAATTTGCCGCTTTAAAAGAGAAGTTCAATGTGGTGCTTACAGAACATTCGGGAGATGAAGACGGTGAATTGTCGGTGCTTTCTCAGACATAAAAAAAAATTTGCACTTGCGTATCAAGTTCAAAATCAGCATCGAATAGCAAATGTTCACTTTTTAGTGGATACCGTGGATAAAGTGCCAGCTCAACTACGCAAGGGGGAATTACCAACTGCTGAGAAAGTAATGATTTCATAGGCTATTTGTGAAATATGATCGGAAAAATTAATATGCTTAAAAGTAATTAGAACACACCAGCGCAAAGTCTGAAATGTGGACAGCGTGGGAGTGGACACCGTGGCTGTAAACACCGTGCATTTATTTAGAACGGGATATTTAGTTCACAGACCATGATAATTATTATTGATGTGATGTTTATGACGTAGCTTGAAAAATACGGTCTCTACATAGTTCTATATGGATAAAATATCGCGACTGTATCATGTATCTGTATTACACGATGACTGGTGGTGAACTGACTAGAGGACGGAAAAAATACGAGAATAAGGAAAGGACAAGAAAAATAAGCTTAAAGACAGAAAGTTATAAAAGTAAGAAATCTGACGTTTCAAGAAATGTCAAAAGTCGGAACGTGCAACTTGCAAGAAAAATAGAACCACAGTGTTTAACGATGGAAGCAGATCCTGAAAAGCACGCTGCTTACATAGCGCCGGAAAGTAAGATATGGGCTGAGAGGAAGAAGCAAGGTAAAATTAAGACAGTTTCGGCCATGACTAATAGAGAATTAAGAGAGCGAAGGAAAAACGAAGAGAATGGATGAGGGAATATTGCACAAAAATTAAGAACAAATATATTCAACAATGTAATCATGGTAATTTCGGAAAGGTTACAAAAAGCTCTCCTGCTAATAAAAGGTAGTGAAGTTATTCGAAAACTAAAAGCCCAAACATTAAGCTTAAACGTTTAACAGAAAAACTGGAAAAGATTTTTCACGTGTAAAAAAATGAAATAGGCCTGTGCTATACTCCATCTTGTATCACAGAGAAGAAAAAAGCAAACCAATCTTCCTCGCGCACTGCAGTTCGTACTTTGCTAAGAGGGCGTCCAGTTCCTTCTGACATAAAGAAGAAACTGATCCTTGGAGAGTTGCTAGAACAACAATTAAAATCATTTTCCTCTGTAGAATATAAAAGTAAACAATTAGTAAGACGCATCATACATAAGTGACAAAATAATTAAGACGTATGAAATGCTGCAGCACTGAAAGAGAATAGTTTCCCACACAGCTGTTCGTCAGAATAATTCCCACAGACACTAGAGTAGCCAAGTTTGGAGTACAAGCATCACGTGATACAATAAAGGCGCATCAGTATAGTGGTGTAAAGAAAATAAGGATTTGTTAATTTTCAATGAATTGAGTTGTTATATGTGTAAATTTCAATGTGGTATGGGTAACTGAAAATTGTCTTTTGTGTAAAGGAGTTGGTTTGTGTCATCTACAGAAGTGGTTCTTATTTTTTTGTAGGGCATAAATATGTTTGTACTTATAAAAGAATCAGAATTAAAGGTAAAATATTTATCATTATTGTTATTACTATAATCGTAAACCATTTCTTATTTCTATTTAAATATGTTCATGAAATAAGTGAAATCAGTCACCGGCGTAGCTCGGTCGGCTGAGGCGCTTGCCTGTCGATCCGGAGTTTCGCTCGGGCTTGGGTTCGATTCCCGCTTGGACTGATTACCTGGTTGGGTTTTTTTTTTTTCGAGGTTTCGTAAACTGCAAGGTGACTCAGGTAATCTATGGCGAATCCCTGGTCTCATCCAGCCAAATACCAGCTCGCTATCACCAATTCCATCGACGCTAAATAGCCGAGTAGTTGATATAGCGTCGTTAAATAACCAAGTAAAAAATGTAATCCAATATGGTATTATTGTTTATAAACATATAAATTAATGCGTTTATCACTGTCAGTGATCCTTCATATTATTAATTAAATATGTTTGCGAGAGAACATAAATACTGTGAGTTTTATTAGTTACAACAATGTAATTTATTCGTCACAACAATAATTCCTTTCTACAATTCACCTTAAACGCTCTCGTCAACAATTGGATCTTCACTCAACAAAGTATTCGTTATAGCACTCCACCGACGCCAATGACAGTTTACTTGGATTATTACGCACAACAATGAACTGTTAATCTTAACTAATATTTACAAAGCACTATTTACAAATCAGAACTACCAGTTCTCAGTTCACAGTTCTTCTATCTCAGTCACTCGAGTTCACAGTATCTCGAACCACAGACCTTCAGAGACAGTTCACTGTACTCGAACTCGGGTCCCTCCAACTGCGGTCCACTGCACTCGAACTCAGGTCCCTCCAACTGCGGTCCACTGCACTCGAACTCAGGCCTTCGGATGCTGACGCAGATGCGGACGCACACTCGAGTCGAACTCTGGCTTGCTTGCTCTGGCTTACTCACTGACGGAATAACTGAAAACTCTGAAACTCTAGTTCGCTGGCGCCTGCTCTTTTATAGCAAAATCATAGTTGCGAGAACCTTCTACAGTTGTGTAGAGAATTATTTCGATATCTCTACATCGGCGCATTTCTGGAAGGGCCGGGAAGGTCCGTTCCCCCTTCCCTCCGTAAGCAGCTGCGCGCGCGGACTCGTCGCGTGACGTAATACACCCTCTCTCTTCTCTCCACCGCGCGACGTCACTCAATGTTCCGTGGAGCCTGTGCGATCTGCTTTCTTGCGGGACGCTGGTCGTGAGTTCGATTCTCACGTCGCTGTCACAATACTTATTTCATTTTGTAATATGGCTCAATCGCATTACAGTATATTTAATAACAATCAGTTAATATTGTTATGAATAATAAAATTTGTGACTTACTTCATTTTCAGTATTGATTTCAAGTCGGTGTATAAATCAAATTGCCTTTACCGAGCCAAAGGAATAATCCACGGATTAAAACTGTAGACACCGTGGAGATGCTGTGGACACCGTGGAATCTGAAAATTGATTTTGTTTTATTTCTCGTAGCACACGAAGATTTAGACATGGCCACTAACACACCTGACTTATCTTTCACACCTTTAACCAATACCGAGCAAAAAATAATCTCCTTACAATTTCAGTTGTTGCCATTTTTGGGTTCCAAAAGTGACGGGTTTCATGAGAATGACCCATTTCCTACAATTTATAATGCTAAGATGCTATAAAATGTTGTATCCAACTCGTGGATAATCTTATTATGACACTCGTAAAAATTGGCGCACTCACTATCGTTCGTGCTACAAACATTCTCTCAGGCCATAATCATCAAGATTATCCACTTGTTGCAAAATTATAACTATTATACTCGTACATTAAACAATACAGCATGACATTTCCATTCATTCGTTTAACATTTGATCATCATCATCGTCCTTGCAGGTATTGGGCCTAGTCGCCTGTTACAGTCTCCGTCCATCTTTTCAGGGGGCGTCCCAAAGATCGTCTTCCATGTGGTATATAGTGGAGATTTTGTCTTGGGAGTCTGGAACGGTCCATCCTATTGACATGGTTAAGCCATTTTTGTCTATAGAGGTTGAGATGTTCACAAATAGATGTAATTTTCAATTCTTTTGTAATTAGTTAATTTCTTTTGTGGTCGAGCAAGCTGTAGCCGGCAGTCCTCTTTAGAAATCTCATTTCCTCAGTTGTTAGGCTTGAACATCAGAGTTTCGGACAGTCCAGGCCTCACTACCATACATGAGGATAGATCTTGCTAGAACTTTATATGCTTTTAACCTAGTATGTTTTTGGGTTTTCGTGGTTGTGAAAACCTGGTTGATGGTACTTAAGGCTCCATTAACATTTGATCTTATGCGAAAATGATAAGTTTACATTACGGTAATGCTTTTTGACATTTTATTTGAGGGTCTAGAGCAGTTGTAACAAACTCAGCTACTGTTTGTGCACTCACGAGCAAAAAAGAGAAACATTTGCATTGAAAGCATTGAGACGATCTGCTCTCGCGTGCTGCTCATGTGTAGCTCTTGCACAAAGAGCACAAGTGATCACCACTGGTCTAGAATTACTGCTACAGCATTCTCCGATCACTGACTGGTGTAAATCTGAATACTCTACGAAACTTAGTGTAGTCAATTCATGTGGGATGGGAATGCTCCTAGCTGGAGTTAGGTTCAAAGTTCTCTCAGACTGATGTACCACAAGGGTTTACCTTTCCCCTTCAGCATAACTTGAGGACGGTGAAAGTATGTTTCTGATCACTTCACCTCCCCCAAGAACGAAGTTCAAAATATAGGACGTGGAGCGTACACTGGCTCGCAAAACTTTTGTCCTATGAAATAATGTGTAAGTGAACTTTGTGAGATATTATGTTGGCAATATGTCTACATACCCCACTCCACATGTCGTTTTGGGAAGGGAGGTATTTGAAGTCTGAGTTGCAGGTATTACCTAGCTAATCGAACCAAAGACAACCTTTTAGAGCAATAACGGTATATGTAACCGACAGAAATAAAACATGGAGTCAATTTTGCACCGAAATGTTTAAAACATGTTTGTTTCTCTTGAGTATTATACTGTATAATATTCCAGGAAAATTTTTCATCTTCCATGCACGTATAAATACCATGTTGGATCATAAACATCGAATAGATCACATCGCGTTTTGACAAGAATATTATGAATATCCATGGGAAAATGTAATATTTTCAAACACCAGTCATGGGCCTATTCAGGTGTTTCGTCCTATTGGGTCAACAAGATTCCAGCCAGAATATGTAACATCAACACAACGCAGTGAACGCATTTCTTTCGCTGTTTGGGGATGGATTTCCAGGCTATGAGGAGGAACTTTGTGTAAAATTGAAGAGAATTTGACTTCCAAGCAATATATCCACATACTGGAAAATATGCTACCTAGCATGTGCATGTTGCAACCTGATATAATTATATTTTTCAACAGGACAATTCCTCCATCTACACACCTTCGTTGTATCGGATATGGTTCCAATATCGTGTTTGGTGTTGAAACCACAGACATTTGCTAATTCTATATGCTTTTCTTATTTTTTAGTTCGTTATCCACATTTTCGTTCCATTACTATATGAGAGTAAGATGCAAACTTTTTTATGTGTGCAAAATATAAATTAAACTGCTGTAACCTATGGGATATAAATAATTGACAATCAAGTTTTAAATTGTACACATACCCATAAAAATTTGCCTTAATAAAATTATTTACCCGATTTTTCAGAATATTAATCTAGAGTCGACGGCAATTCGGAAGGCGGTAGTCTGCTAGAGTTTGGGTCGAGAGAGACAGATAGAGAGGGCAAGGCAGCGTACAACATTGCCACATCGTACTTCACGCGCACGTGCAATACAAATAGCGCAGGAGAGAATTTAAATTATGAAAAGACAATAATGACCTTAGCCGTTGATTACTGTAAGCATGACACCAAACAAACCCTGTTTCCTTCACTAACAATATTCTTTGCACGGTTCTCAATCTCACACCACATGCTTCTACAGTCGTTTCTTGCGCGTTGGCAACGTTACAATCAGCATCAAGATGGCCGGCAGCGGTCTGCTCGTCAACGTTTTTAAAATAATTATACACCTTAAACACTATTTTCCGCGCCTGCCTGTTCAATACGTGTCTTTTTACAGTCTCTTCTTCCTTTTATTTATCTTACACATACACAGTAAATGTTAGTTTTACTTATTCAATGTATTGAAACAATCACACGTGAACAAAGGAACTCTGAAATACTTGTTATAGACTGATTCTGATTGGTTCTACTGTACAAGTTTGTGACGTCACATACGGTACCAGAAATTCTGTCTAGTCTAGTGATTGTTAGTGCCACCTTTAATCAATGTAATTTGATTAACGTAGTGTTATTACCATGAGAGCAACCAAAGAAAAATAAGCTATAGGCGCATTATAACGTAAAGAACCGTGGCGTGAGGAGGTGCTACAAAATGCCGCGTTTATTAAATTTATCTACAGGGTGTTTCAAAAATACGGGGCATAATTTCAGGTATGTATTTCCCACATGTAGACAATCAAAATAGTTCATTACAACATGTGTCCGGAAATGCTTCATTTCCGCAGTTATGGCCTTCACAACATTGAAATTCACCGGAACGTTTTTCTTTCCGCAGGTCGTTGTCATTACAGAAGATGTTCAAAATGTCCACCTCCTGCTTGAATACAGACCTCACATCGATGTCTCATTGGCCTGCGAACACGATCCCAAACTCCAGGAGTATTACGTATATCCTCAGAACATGCCACAATTCGATTCCGAAGGGATTCCAAATCAGGCACCGGAGACGAATAAACCAATGATTTTAAATGGCCCCACAAGTAGAAATCGATAGGGTTCAGATGAGGTGAGCGTGGAGGCCAAGCAATTGGGCTACCTCTACCTATCCATCGATCAGGAAATCTTCGATCAAAGTACCGGCGAGCCGTAACGACTGAAGTGTGCAGCAGCGCCATCATGCAAGAAGTGAATGTGTTGACGATTGATCAGTGGAGTGTCTTCTAAAACATGAGGTATGGTGTTTTCCAGGAAGTTTGTGTACGCCTGCCTCGTAAGTCTGTTTACAAGTACATGGGGTCCAACTAATCGATCACCAATGATACCGGCCCACATGTTGAGGGAGAACCGCACCTGGTGATGAGATGGAACAGTTGCACGTGGGTTTTCATACGCCCATACATGCTGATTGTGGAAATTTGTTATGCCATCTCGTGTGAACTGTGCTTCATCTGTAAATAATACTAAGGCAGGAAAGTTCGGATTTACACCACACTGCTGCAAGAACTACTGACAGAACATAACTCGTGCAGGGTAATCTGCTGGTGACAGGGCCTGTACACGTTGCAAATGATAAGGATACAATTGATACTTACTCTTTCAACTGTCTCCAGACAGTCGTATGAGGAACATTGACTTGCAACGCTACCCTTCGTGTGCTGATAGAAGGAGTCATGTTCACAGTCTCCAGAATCTCCTCCTGTACTTCTGGAGTTGTAGATCTTGGTCGTCTCCTTCCCAAACCAGGAGAGTTAAATTTTCCATACTCGCACAGACGCTAATGGAGACGTACAAATGTCTTCCGATCTGGACATTGTCGCTGTGGGTACCTCTCCTGGTACAAACGACGAGCCAGCGCAGCATTGCCGTCCGCCTTACCGTACATGAAGTGTATCTCTGCCAGCTCTTGATTTGAATACATGTCGCACAGTCTAACGCCTACACAACACTGAATGTAACCTTCGCCTCGGAATGAACTGTCAGAGTGCCCTCTTAATGTCTCCTTTGACGGCAACGACCTGCGGAAAGAAAAACGTTCCTGTGAATTTCAATGTTGTGAAGGCCATAACTCGGAAATAAAGCATTTCCGGACACATGTTGTAATGAACTATTTTGATTGTCTACATGTGGGAAATACATATCTGAAATTATGCCCCGTATTTTTGAAACACACTGTATATCACTAGACCACTGAGTAAACATATTCTCTTTAAGTTTACTAAGTAGCTTGGTTCAACCTTTCTGTTGTGAGGACGGGTGGTTTGCGGGGAGACTACCTGTCGCCTACGCGACTATCCTAGAGTGAGTACAAATACCAAATTAAGAACGAGAAAAACTGTACAGTATATCGGACAAAAGTTTTGCGAGCCAGTGTACAAAGATGCTTTTATGTTAACCATTACATTTTATCGACCGTAGTGTTCACAACGGCTAAGGCACAATTTTAAATTCGCCTGGAAGCCATGATCGTTTATGACATCGAAGCTTGTCTGTTGTGAATACGATAGGCCAGTGGTAGGCATTTAGCCGTTCTACAGTATTCGCAGCAAACTCGCCTAGCTCATTCATCTTGTAGCTATACAGACTGTAAAAGGTATAAGTGCCATTATTTTAACTGACGATTATTTATGTCATAAGGAAGAATAAATGTTCTCACATTTTTTTTGTAATTGCAATATTTAAATAATTATTAAAGTTTACAATATTAGGCGTTTGGCAACGTTTCTGGATGGGGAGAAGGAAGTTTACAAGTACACAGTATAGCTCAAACAGATACTGACATACCGGTACAAAACAGATGCTCTGTTCTAATGCATGGGCGGACCGTTGTTTACATAAAACGAACAGCAAATACAAACTTTCCATCTCATTAATACAACTTTATGGTAAATTTTCATTTTATTTAACAATATTGGCAATATTTTTCCATTTTTTAATTGTACGTCTAAAAAATAAACAATGGTTTACTGCAAAAAATCACACGAACCTTTATTTAAATGCAACATTTTAATCTCTCCCGCTTCCGTAAAGCAGTACAAATTTTAAAGAAATTTGTGTTTGTGATTATGTCTCTTGACCATAATATTGTACGAAATGGAAACATAAAAATTGGAGATTTATCCTACAAAGAGGTGGAAAAATTCAAATATCTTGGAGCAACAGTAACAAATATAAATGACACTCGGGAGGAAATTAAACGCAGAATAAATATGGGAAATGTGTGTTATTATTCGATTGAGAAGCTTTTGTCATTTAGTCTGCTGTCAAAAAATCTGAAAGTTAGAATTTATAAAACAGTTATATTACCGGTTGCTCTGTAGGCCTATGGTTGTGAAACTTGGACACTCACTTTGAGAGAGGAACGGAGATTAAGGTTGTTTGAGAATAAGGTGCTTAGAAAAATATTTGGGGATAAGAGGGATAATGGAGAAAGTTACACACAATGCAGAACTGCACGCACTGTGTTCTTCACCTGACATAATTAGGAACATTAAATCCAGACGTTTGAGATGGGCAAGGCATGTAACACGTATGGGCGAATCCAGAAATGCATATAGAGTGTTAGTTGGAAGCCCAAAGGGGAAAAAGACCTTTGGGGAGGCCGAGACGTAGATGTTAGGATGATACTAAAATGGATTTGAGGGAGGTGGGATATGATGATAGAGAGTGGATTAATCTTGCACGGGATAGGGACCGATGGCGGGCTTATGTGAGGGCGGCAATGAACCTCCGGGTTACGTAAAAGCCATTTGTAAGTAAGTGATTTTTGAAACGAGGTAAGAGTCCCCTATTTCTAATAATCTTGAGAAACCGCTAAAAAGTTCGCCAATTAGGTAACCTTCGTTGCTAAAAACGTTGAAGGTACATCTTCTTGCATCGCTTGAATTACGACGACTTTCTCCATAAATTCAAAACATATGTACTATTCCTAAACTTTGAATGACATTGTAAGTTATTTATCGAATACCTGGTACCGAACTGTCATCCGCTCGGCAGTAGACCTGTGGATAGGGAGCTTGAACTCAGCTGACATGTACGTACGTCTGTGCAGAGTACTGCTTGCTGAACGTTGCCAGGTCTCTCACGCCAGAATATTAAAAAATTTAAGCATGCAATTTTATTTAATTTCACGAAAACATAATAGAACACACAAATATGTATTTAAACTAATATTAACTCTTTGCTAGATATACCTACTTATGTAATTGTTTTCGTAATTTTACTAACGATATAAGCAGTACAACGCGAATAAAATAAGAAAAGTAATATTTTTTTCTGGAAAGCTACCAAGTTTTGACCCTATGTTGTATTGTAATTTTTTATCCTGTAGACAGTCCACGACGACTGTGACAAGGACGGCACTTACACCCTTACACTCTGTATACAGTCACGAAGCTCAGTACGTAGGGAATATGCATCCATAGATAGTTGCTAACCACTAGGATCGCTTCTATCGCCTCATCACAGGCAATCCGAAATGGTACCAGCACAGTCTATTGTTCCTAGTACTCTAATCACCTCAAGCTTCATGGCTGTATATACTAGACTGTGATAGTTTCGTGCTAACATTAATGCCATCTAAAGAAATCTTATTTCTATATATTTTGATCCTTTTGTTTTTTTTTATGTTTCTGTCCCTATTTGAAAGATTTAGACAAAACGTAGAAACAAACACAGAACTCCTGATAGATCTATTTTTGTTAGGAGTCCATATCCGCCGGGCTCAACTTGTGGCATATCAGTGTATAGATAATGGTAACTTAAAATATTTAGCGGAGCCAAGAATAATTCTGCTGTAGTTCTTAGGCTATTTATTATTACTATTCTTATCGTTATTATTCAGTTGAGAAGCATTTATCATCCAGTCTGCTGTCAAAAAATCTGAAAGTTAGAATTTATAAAACAGTTATATTACCGGTTGTTCTTTATGGTTGTGAAACTTGGACTCTCACTTTGAGAGAGGAAGATAGGTTAAGGATGTTTGAGAATAAGGTGCTTAGGAAAACATTTGGGACTAAGAGGGATGAAGTTACAGGAGAATGGAGAAAGTTACACAACACAGAACTGCACGCATTGTATTCTTCACCTGGCATAATTAGGAACATTAAATCCAGACGTTTGAGATGGGCAGGGCATGTAGCACGTTTGGGCGAATCCTGAAATGCATATAGAGTGTTAGTTGGGAGGCCGAGATGTAGATGGGAAGATAATATTAAAATGGATTTGAGGGAGGTGGGATATGATGGTAGAGACTGGCTTAATCTTGCTCAGGATAGAGACCAATGGCGGGCTTATGTGAGGGCGGCAATGAACCTCTGTTTTCCTTAAAACCAGTAAGTAAGTAAGTATCGTTGTTATTTTACTGAAATTTTTTGACGCTCTCGAAATTGATTCCAAATCTTTTGAATCGTTCCATCTGAAACATAACGATGTAGTACTTAGTGACATAATTTTATTCTACGTAACCTTAAAGATCTTTTTATTCTAAGAATTTATTTCACATAATTTCAATAATTTATTATTTGTTAAATATTGAATTTATTTATAACTAGGGACCGACTTTGTCCCAAGAGACTCTAAGGGCCGTATTCATAGACATTCTTAGCGCGGGCTTCCGGTGGATGATCAGCGAGCTAACGTTTTTCGTGTTCATAAACCAGTGTTAGCGATATGATATGATATGAATCCTGTACAAGTAACCAGTCGATAGCCGGGGCTAGTTTAGCACGCTCGTAGCGCGGGCTAGCGAAATGTCTATGCACAACACCCTACAAGATTAATTAGTATTAGATTACCGGCGTTTTTAAGATGATGAAGCGCTACATCTAGCAAGCGAAGTGTGCACATGACTCTTGTTTGGTGAAATTGGGCAGAACAAAACATGTACCATTTGAACAATAATTACACTAATATTTAAAATTTAAAATTATTTACACTATGTACAGTAGAAGAAGATATATTTACTATTACAGAATGATAAAGAATATAGGCCTACATTGATCAAACATTATTTTATATTATGTGCATATTGTGTATTGTAATGCAAGGTATTCTGTTTCATAATGCTATACCTACTTATTTTATAAATAGTATATAATAGTGTAAATAAGCCACCGGCGTGGCTCAGTCAGTTAAGGCGCTTGCCTGTCGGTCTGAATTTGCGCTCGGTCGCGGGTTCGATCCTCACTTGGGGTGATTACCTAGTTGGTTTTTTCCGAGGTTTTTTCCAACCGTAAGGTGAATGCCAGGTAATCTATGGCGAATTCTTGGCCTCATTCCGCCAAATACCATCTCGCTATCACCAATCCCATCGACGCTAAATAATCTAGTAGTTGATACAGCGTCGTTAAATAACCAATTGAAAAAAAATAGTGTAAATATGTTCGATCAATGTAAAACTTCATTCTTTATGAGAATGTAAATAGTAAAAATAGCGTGTTCTTAAGTACATAGTGTAAAGGGCCATCAGATATTAACTATTTTCAAAAGCCGATTATCAAAAGGACTGTTTTTCGTCTCTAGAATATGATCTTTCTTCAGATATTACTTTTCTAGAATATTAACTTTATTTTTAGTACAACAATTTTCCTTCATTATCTTTATCATTTCTTTGCTCCTAATTATCTTCTTTAACACTAAATTGTAATTTATTATTTAACTCTTAGAATTATATATAAATGAAAACATCTGCATTTTGCTCTTGCAATAATTGGCCTAATGTTGTGAGGGGGGGCTATGTAGGCCTATTAAGAATAGGCTAACGAAATATTTTTCTAACAATTCTTGTTAACAATAATAGCTGTTTCAGGTTTCTCAATGTTTAATCGTTATATATATCACAGATAAATATATAAATTATTATTATTATTATTATTATTATTATTATTATTATTATTATTTTCATACTAGTTGAGTGGAAGAGAAGTTCTTATGGCTTTAACTCTGCAAGTGAAAAGAAATCAACTAAATAAATGAATAAATAATTTAAATTGTTGGAAAAGTCATCGTAATATCATTCTTTATCAGTCGAACGCATTGTGAACAGTCTGCGGGGTATAGTTTTGAATCATGAATAGAACGTCAACTGCAGCACAAACAAGATGCAAGTATTCCTTGGTAGTATCTATGACACGCGCCAAACATTACGTAACGTGAATATAACACTATCTCCGTACGCCCTGGGCCAGAATATGGTTCCTAATTGTAATATAGTTTCTAATATTTGAACTATAAACACTTCGAAATGTGTGTAGCTTTTTCTTACTACATTAGTTAAATATTCAGAGGCACAATACGTAGGCATGGGGAAACTTCATAACGGAGATGCCGTACAGTACCTATTCTAGACTCAGTCTCTGGAATAAACTTTGTCACATCCCTTTCTAAACTAAAACAAAATAAATCCTTCCATTCTACGAATGTTAAATACCTTCTGCAATTAACACACAGTCTTTATGTACAGTAATGAACTTAAATACTTGTTTTTTATAGTTTGCTAATGTTAGCTTATACTTATACTGCGCTGTACGTGACCTTTTTAAGCTAGCCTTTATCATTAGAGTGTACCGCAACATTTTCTGCAAGAAGAGAAGCTACTGTAGGCGTTTCATCAATGTATAATAATACCAGAACAGAGATTTGAACTTTAAGGTTTTTATGACGTAGAACTACTTAATATTCCTCACTGTGTATGGATGGTTAACTTCGAAATTGTCAGTCGCATATAAATGCAACTTACTTCACTCCTTATATTCTCTTTGTTTTTCTTGCCTTTTCCTCATTCTCCATGTCGTCCTCATGTTCTCTTTGTCGTTGCCATGTTCTCCTTGTCGTATCCATACTCTCCTTGCCGTCCCTACCTTCTCCATATACTCCTCATGTTCTCCTTGTTTTTTATTTGTTATCGCCTTTTACTTGTTTTCCTTGTCTTTCCCTTTCTCTCCTCGTCTTTGCCTTTTTCTCCTCGTCTTTCCCTTTCTCTCTTCTTCTTTCCCTTTTCTCCTCTTCTTTCCCTTTTTTCGTCTTTCCTCTTTTTTCCTCGACTTTTCCTTCCTTGCCTTTCCCTTGTTCTCCTTGTCTTTCCCTTGTTCACCTTGTCTTTTCCTTGTTCTCGTTCTCTTTGTCTTTTCCTTGTTCTCGTTCTCTTTGTCTTTTCCTTGTTCTCGTTCTCTTTGTCTTTTTCTTGTTCTCGTTCTCTTTGTCTTTTTCTTGCTCTCGTTCTCTTTGTCTTTTCCTTGTTCTCGTTCTCTTTGTCTTTTCCTTGTTCTCGTTCTCTTTGTCTTTTTCTTGTTCTCGTTCTCTTTGTCTTTTCCTTGTTCTCGTTCTCTTTGTCTTTTCCTTGTTCTCGTTCTCTTTGTCTTTTCCTTGTTCTCGTTCTCTTTGTCTTTTCCTTGTTCTCGTTCTCTTTGTCTTTTCCTTGTTCTCGTTATCTTTGTCTTTTCCTTGTTCTCGTTCTCTTTGTCCTTTCCTTGTTCTCGTTCTCTTTGTCCTTTCCTTGTTCTCGTTCTCTTTGTCCTTTTCTTGTTCTCGTTCTCTTTGTCTTTTTCTTGTTCTCGTTCTCTTTGTCTTTTCCTTGTTCTCGTTCTCTTTGTCTTTTCCTTGTTCTCGTTCTCTTTTTCTTTTCCTTGTTCTCGTTCTCTTTTTCTTTTCCTTGTTCTCGTTCTCTTTGTCTTTTCCTTGTTCTCGTTCTCTTTGTCTTTTCCTTGTTCTCGTTCTCTTTGTCTTTTCCTTGTTCTCGTTCTCTTTGTCTTTTCCTTGTTCTCGTTCTCTTTGTCTTTTCCTTGTTCTCGTTCTCTTTGTCTTTTCCTTGTTCTCGTTCTCTTTGTCTTTTCCTTGTTCTCGTTCTCTTTGTCTTTTCCTTGTTCTCGTTCTCTTTGTCTTTTCCTTGTTCTCGTTCTCTTTGTCTTTTCCTTGTTCTCGTTCTCTTTGTCTTTTCCTTGTTCTCGTTCTCTTTGTCTTTTCCTTGTTCTCGTTCTCTTTGTCTTTTCCTTGTTCTCGTTCTCTTTGTCTTTTCCTTGTTCTCGTTCTCTTTGTCTTTTCCTTGTTCTCGTTCTCTTTGTCTTTTCCTTGTTCTCGTTCTCTTTGTCTTTTCCTTGTTCTCTTTGTCTTTCCATTGTTCTCTTTGTCTTTCCATTGTTCTCTTTGTTTTCCATCGTTCTTTGTCTTTCTCATGTTTTTTTGCCTTTCCTTTGCTCTCTTGTCTTTCCCTTGCTCTCTTGTCTTTCCCTTGCTCTCTTGTCTTTCCCTTGCTCTCTTGTCTTTCCCTTGCTCTCTTGTCTTTCCCTTGTTCTCGTTTTATTTCCCTTGTTCTCCTTTTATTTCCCTTTCTTTTGTCTTTCCATTGTTCCCCTTGTTGTACCCTTATTTCTTTGTCTTCCTCTTCTTCTTCATATCAAGAGGTTATTGCACCCACACCTAAGATATGCGGCATAATAAAGCATGCACCTCTCGAATTTTTTCTTAAGAGATACATAATTTGTCACGTATTTTGATATGATCAGTTCAAATGTGCCTTAATAGTCGCCAGAAAAGTGTGAGTCAGTCTGGATAACGCAGTCGGTACAGTTCTGGCCTGATGTGCACGATGTTGGGGGTTCTATCCCTGTCCAGGTCGATGGCATTAGTACCTATGACACGCGCCAAACATTACGTCACGTAAATATAGTCTATAAACAAATAACACTATCTACGTACGGCCTGGGCCAGTTGGTTCCTCATGTCGTAGATTTCTGGCATGTAAAAGAACTCCTGCGGGATAAAATTCCGGAACACCTGAGGCGCTGATATAACCTCGGCAGTTGCGAGCTTCGTTAAATAAAATATAATTTACAACAAAGTGTGATAGCTGGAAATCGTTCTTCCTCTTGGAGAGCAGTGAGGTCAGGGGTCTCACAGGGATCAGTGTTTGATTCTCTATTATTTGCAATATATATAATCGACATATCAGAATATTAAAGTACTGCCAACACCATTTCTTACGCAGACGATCTTCAATTACCTATACATAAAATTTCACACTGACAAAATTAACAAAGCAATAACTAAAATTAACGACGATTTCAATTCGATTCGATTTTGACATAGACACGAAAATTCCGACGTAAAATACAGAAAAATTACAGTCAATAACTGTGGGTCATTCACGTTTGTTAAACACTATTATTACACCAAATCTTTCTCCTATTAAAATAAACGGCATAGAAATTCCGTTCACTGAATCAGTAAAGAACCTAGTATAGGCCCTACATATGGATAAAAGTTTAAATTGGAACATTCAAATTGCAAAAACGTACAAAAAAGTATTCTCACTCAATCACTCGTTTAGGCGATTGAAGAACTTGCTACTTTTTCCCTGAAAAAGATTTCAGTGCAAACATTCGTGATGCTCAATTACAATAATTGTAATTGTAATTATTACTGTGATATTCTGTTTACTAACATAAGCGTTACTTTGGCGCAGATACTGCAACGTGTACACAATATGTGCGTCCGTTTCCTCTGCAACATTCACCGGACTGATCACGTAACACCATCCCTTGAAATGTTTCCCCGTCTATAAGATCGTAAAAGGTAAAAAAGGTAAAGGTATCCCCGTAACATGCCATGAAGGCACTTGGGCGGGCATGGAGGTAGAGCCCCATGCTTTCCATGACCTCGGCACTAGAATGAGGTGGTGTGGTCGGCACCATGCTCTGACCGCCTTTTACCCCCGGGAAAGACTCGGTACTCAATTTTATAGGAGGCTGAGTGAACCTCGGGGCCGTTCTGTAAGTTTGGCAACGAGAGAAAAATTAATCCCCTTTCCCTCCTCTTTCATATAACCTATTGTAATTTTCCACTCGTGTCTATCTCGTGTCCCGTTTTCAAAATTTATCCATCATCATAATCTAGACACACGATCACAGCACTTCTTAATATTATCCATTCCCTCCCACAGAACATCCTTATATTTATCTTCTTTCACAGTGGCTGTTCCTCGACTACTGTAATTCCCTACGGAGTAATGTCAGAGACTGTTAGACATCAAAACAATATAAGAATAGACTAAGGAAGTACTCTTATTTTTCATATAATTCTTGTTAACAATAGTAGTTATTCCAATTTTTTCAGTTTCTAATAATTATGTATATTAGAAGATAAATTAGTTTATTTTATTATTATTATTATTATTATTATTATTATTTCTTATGAGTATCTGTTACTGTTTCACTAATACTACTTATCATATTTTCATTATTTACTTTCAATTTTATTATTCACTATTTCTACTCATTTTCATATTTTTGTACGGTCTAGATATTAATGTAGGTAATAATTAATTATTACTGTAGACTTATTATATTCAGTTAGTCTCGCTGGCCTTAACTTTGCCAGATTAAATTCATAAATACATTTATTCATTCATAGTGTTCTGCCCAAGGGCAGGTCTTTCACTGCAAAACTAGTATTTCCAATCTTTCATGTTTTCTGTCTTTCTCTTTGTCTCCGCATATGATCAATATAATACCTTAATTATTATTACATTCTTAGTAACATTGAGTTTTGCCATTTCGCACTTCATAAAGGTAAAACTAGACGTGCTGATATCATCATAATTGATCTGCAGAAGGATAAGGATGTCGTTCTTGATCCCAAAATCCGTTTCGAGATGCATGAGCAACAGCCACAAGAGGTGTGTCGTGAAAAACGAGTCATCTATGAGCCTTGTTGTCAGCATCTCGGAGCACAATACACATCACACATTGGACAGTTTCTGGGCTCATGTTCGGTGCCCGTGGTACGAGCCCACGAGAAACTTTAAATCGATTTAAACAATTTAAAATTTCTGATGCAACGATTGATGCCATAGGATCTCAAGTGTTAAAATCATCCTTTACTAAATATAGCTATCATTTGTACCCAGGAAACTTTTATTGTAAATGATTTCCTATGTTTTCTTATAATTTATCTCAATGTTTTTTTCTTTCAAATTGTCACATAATTGTTTTTAATCATTGTTCATTGTGAATTGATTAGTAGGCCGATCTATCGAACCCTTATTTAGGGCGGCTTTTGTTGATACAAATATCTCTCTGGTATGAATTTGCAAAAAAAAAAAAAAAAAAAAATCACTCAAGAATAATTTGAATTTCTGTTTATTTATTCATTTGCCATGGCAACAATAGACCTAGAGATAAATATTCTATAGTTGATTTAATATTATTATAAGCACTTAATAGTGTAAGAGATTAAAATTAGACTTTATGCGCGAGTAGGTAATTTAGCGTTCGAGACGAAGGTGAGGGTAATAATTTCCACGACCGCATAAAATCTGTTTATTCTCATGTGCTATAATTACATTATTTTATCCATTGCTGGTATCTAAAGTTAATTATTGGTATCTGAATTAAATTTCAAATTGTACGCATTATTCTTCGTAATGTTTTGTTTGTAAAGAAGTTATGAATGAATGAATGAATGAATGAATGAATGAATGAATGAATGAATGAATGGAAGGAATAAAATGAATGAATGAATTGAATGAATGAATGAATGAATGAAATAAACGAATGACTGAAATAAACGAATGAATGAATGAAATGAAATGAAATGAATGAAATGAAAGAATAAAATGAAAGAATAAAATGAAAGAATGAAATGAGTGAATGAAATGAGTGAATGAATGAATGAATGAATGAATGAATGAATGAATGAATGAATGGAATGGAATGAGTGGATTGAATGAAATGAAATGAATGAATTGAATGAATGGATGAATAAATGAATTGGTTTCCGTTGTTGCTAATGTGTAGGCTATGTTGTCATAGAAAAAGGTTTTAATTCACAGTGGTGAATTTAAAACTTTTAATTTAGTGCTGCGAATAAAGTCACTGTTTAGGTTGTTAAGGACGATGAAATAAAGACAGTTTAGCTACCAGCTATGGATAAAATAAATTAAACAGTTTTATAGGCCTAACTGTTATTTCAGGAATTTAAGTTAATTAAAAAATAATTTTGCGTTGGAGCCTATTTTTCGAAGTTCAGAGCTTATTTTATATTCTTTAAAGCCTATTTAGTTACATAAAATCACAGTTTAGAAATCTAAAATCCGGAGTCTAGACAGGGAATAGTCTGTTCTAAGGAAATAAATTCCTTAACCCTCGGCGAAGTTCGTATACGTAACAGAAGGCATCTATACCGTCCGGACTAATTTGAGGTTGTTCATTTATTTATGCCATTAGATTGCACAAAGCATTCCGCATGTTCACATTCATTCATATGTAATGCCACTGTGTAGAGCGGGCTGCGTCTCGACGCCTGCTGTCGTTACTCTTGATACAAGTGACAGAGCTCGACGCGACACCTGCCTATCGACCTTTCCACGTCGCGTCGTCTGCTTTTTCTTAGCTCCTGTTCGTCTGTCGAATTCTTTCAGTTCCTTTTACTGAGCACTTGTCGAATTAATGCACTTTTTATGTCAAAGTTTCAACTTCAAAATCATTTAGATTAATAAATTACGTATTGAACTTATTTCAGCACTTATTTTAATGACAAAATAAAAATATCGGTAATATTACTGATGCACATACTGAAATGTTAGTTTAAAATGTGCTAAATACGTGTATACGAAAGGCAGGTTACAGTATTGTTACAGGAAATGGCAATATGGAGAGAAAGTGTTACGTTGACGCTACTTGCCAACATTGCCTCCTTGGAAACGGCATCATTTTCAGATCGTGTAATTAGTTACCTCATTTTTGTTGTGATATTTTTTAATGTTGTAGAATGTTTGACTTTTTCATAGCATTTGAAATTAATTAATTAATTTATTTATTTATTTAATCTGGTGGAGTAAAGGCTATCAGGCCTTCTCTTCCACACAAGA
Organism: Periplaneta americana; assembly: GCF_040183065.1. Classification (NCBI taxonomy): domain Eukaryota; kingdom Metazoa; phylum Arthropoda; class Insecta; order Blattodea; family Blattidae; genus Periplaneta; species Periplaneta americana. The sequence goes on from NC_091132.1 coordinate 77,190,185, forward strand.
AATACAATACAACTACAAGAAAAATTATGCATCAATGCAATTCATCTACAGCAGTCATGTCAGTTGATGCCCATAGGAGCAAGCGCGCGCTTTAGAGCTCAGGAGAGCCTGAGCGCTCTACAACGGAAAGGAAAGAGACAGACGAAAGAGGTAGTAGGTCTATATGCTGCTTGGTCGAGCTATATTCAGGGATGGTCAGCACTGATTCAATGCATAAAGGGAAGAGAACTTATTAAACCTGTATCCATATTAATTTTTAGATTTGTCTGAGGAGTATAAGTGCATTATAAGAATGTAAGTTTTAATTTTAATGCTCATTTTTCACAAGTTTGTTTTTTTTTTATTCAAAAGAAATATTTTCTCAACCTTTTTTTTATAGAAAAGTGAAATTTTCAGATATATGCCTATTTATTTAGTAGCCTTACAGAATGTATTCGTAAATCTAATATACCGTAAATACGTATTACTGAAGATAGTGTATTGAAAATTTTGAAAATATTCGCATGGAAATTATTTGTAAGGCAATGAATCAACAAAGCAACTACTGTTACATCATAAGCAAAAGATACGTGCCCATGTGTTGTAAAAATGTCAGCTCTATAGCTTCAGCAGATTTCGAGAAAATAATTTGATATTCTGATGATAGGAAGTTGCTTACCAATGTCACCTTAAAAGCATAATGCGATAAGAGTTTTGTTATGGAATATTAGTTATACTTAAAACATATACAGCACCTAGGTAACTTTGATTTGTACTGTAATATTGTTTTGATTGGTTTATTGATTACTTTTACAAGGCTAAAGATACCATCAGTATCAATTCCAACTTAGCATGTAATATCAATCTCTCTCTTTTTTTTTTTTTTTTTTTTTTTGAGATATCACTTTCTTTATGAATGATGTGTTTCATCCATTTAGTACAGCATAGTTGTACTACTATGGAATTTATGTGAATATTTCTTCTTAATTCTTTATTATGTTATTAACATTTAAAACACAACTGCAATATTAAGAAATTGGTATTAGTACTTTTGTTTTACAGACAATATAGATAATATCAAACAGAAAGAAGCCATATAAAAATGACATAAAATTTCATGTTCCGTCTGAAGTTTGTGCACCACTGTTTTCTTAATCCAATAGGTTGCTTATTCATATACACAACCCTTCCTCTTTCCATACTTAGCGCTTGATGCCCGCGCACTACGTCAAGGTCAGAAAAATGCGCTTGCTTTGACGTCACTGATCTACAGTAATAACGAGTGACAGAATGAATTTGACATTAAAAAACAACTGAACATACAAATAGAAATTGAAAATAATGACAGATTAAATGATGCAAATAAAGAACACACAAAAAGTAAAAACACATATACAACAAATAGACTACAGACTCCAAATAAGTGTCACTCAGCATCATTGTTATTATCTAAGAGACTGTTCTAGTATCTTGGCACAAGACAAGAGAAGGATTAATCTAACAAAAAGAAATTATTGCCAAAATACTAAAAATAAAAACTTCGGCATAAATATAGCAACTTCTCAGAAACGGATTTTGTGAGATAAAATACGGTATACGTTTCTAGTTTACTTTTAAACTGTGACAATGTCCGGCAATCACTGACGTCACTAGGTAGCGTATTCCAGAGGCGAGTCAATGATACAGTATAGGAGGATGAGTATAGGGAAGTTCTGTGACGAGGAATAGATAGAAGAGATTGATGCTGATTTCGTGAAGTAGTTAGGAACTGAAAGTGTGAAGGCAAGTAATTTGGAGAACAGTTACGTAAAATTTTGTATAGAAATGAAAGAGCGTGTATGATTCTTCGTTCCTTTAGACGAGCTGATATCTGAAGAGATAAGTTTATCTAAATAGAATTGTTTTCTTATGTGGAACGTGTATAATTAAGAGCATTGTAAGTGGCGAGTTGTAGAAGAAAAATTATTAATATAGTAAAACTTATGCAAGACTGAACGTAAATGAGACGGAAACTTGTCCAATATGAACACTGCTTTTACTCCCGAGGGGTAAAGTAAGCATTAACCGGTATAGTGTTATTTATTTTGTATAGGCTAATGCGGAATCTGCCCAACGCGACAATGGAGGCAATATTTAAAGAATTTATAAAAAAAATCTGTAGTCCGGAAAAAAAATGTAAGCCCACTGGTTTTTGTACAACATCTTTAAGGGGACTGCGTAGTGATTAGGGGTCAAAAATATAATTGTTTTGTGTTTCAAAAAAGATACAAATATTGCTCTTTAAAATAACATTTATATTGTGTGGTCTATCTCTGCAGATAAGCCCTTTAAATGACCTTTTAAATTTGGCGGCGCATGTAATTCATACATTTTTCTTTTAAGTTTTCCATATGTTGATATTTCTCAAACTTAAGTGCATTTTTCTCTGAAATTACTAAATATATTTAGATGAAATTTTTATAGCGTTTTCTACAGCCTGTGTTCTAAAAAGCAAACCTCCGGGTTTATGAATATTAGGTAACACGAGGGGAAAATATATATGCAGGGTGGAAGGTAAGGTAAGGTAATAAATAGATTGTAGTATGTGTTTCCTTGAAATATAACGAACAAAAAGTGTAATACCATTTTGCTCCGTTTTGCGAGGATTTTGAAGAAATAATACTTTTATGCCAACATTTCGATCGCGAATTTTACGAATACTGTTCAAAATACGGATTAATTTCTTGTATAACAACGAAGAAAACGTTTATTATGTTCTCGTTGCAGCAATATCTTAATTAGAAAATTCTAAATTAGGCGTCAACACATATGATGCAGAAACTCTCATAAGATCACGAAAATGTTGAAGGCTTATGCAGTTTCTATGCTTTGTTTCGTTCGAATTCATTACCGAGAAAACTTGTTCGCACAGATATGCGGAAACGAACATAGCTGTAATCGAAAAATTTAAAATTCCAATGACTTGTGATGCTTGAAAGTCATGAGACAAAAGCAATAATAATAATAATAATAATAATAATAATAATAATAATAATAATAATAATAATAATAATAATAATAATAATAATAATAATAATAATAGTAATAATGCTGGCTTAGTAGACTGTAGAGAAACCGCAACGCGGTAACTTGGGATCTCGGCCAAGACGCTCGTAGGATCCGGTTACGCGGAGAGCTTGCTGTGCTAACACGAATCCTGACTCCGAAGGTCAGTCAGCTCACGTGTGTCTTCTTGAGTCTTTTGTGGAAGTAAATGCACACAGTGTACTCGTGAGATCGTTATTAAATTTTAGCATACTGTTGGCCTAGATCTAATACCATGTATGTGATTTTTTCAAAATTTTCAGGAGAGACATACAGTATAATGTATAAATAATAATGTTTTATCTGTTTGAACCACTGAAAAGCACAATAATCAGTAAAAATGTAGTGTTCCTAATCACGATTGTGCTTTACAATGGTTGAAATAGATATAATGTATAAATAATAAACTGTTTTGTCTCTCCTGAAAATTGTGCAAAAATCATATATACGTAGTATTACATAGATCTGGGCCATCGAACACAGATATAGCGTTACACAGTGAGTGCTTAAGTACGAAAATAATGTCATGACGTGTTAACAAATTGGGGACGTGTAGTTCGGCTACAATTTCAGGAAAGATTTCCAGGTGATAACACAAAGAAAACTATTACACCGCAATCTCTCCAGAATCCTGTGGTGACAATTTCACAGAATAAGTAACTGGGAAATCTGTAGAACTAGGGTTGATTTCCGAACCATTGGATAATTAAAAAGATAATATATAATGACTTTGAAATACTGCGAGAAGCCCTACCATGTTGATGACGAAAGCGAAACAAAATGTGGAAACTTAGACTACATCGCAAGGTGGCCGATTTCTTGGATCTATGTACCTGGATGAAAATATATTTCTCGTGTCTTTGAAGTCTGCAACTTTTTTATTTGAAATGATGAAAGAAGAAGAAAGGAATGAGTCCATAATTTCATGAATATTCCACTTTCATCACTGGATATTTTCACCCTATTAATTATATCTTGCAAAGCAAAGTAAAGGTTGTGTCGGAATTCTAGTAAAGCGGTTATGTTCGAAGTCACGGATACAAACACCAGACGTATAGGTCTATGTAAATATACATTCTATAACCACATTAAATTAATTACTTAATTAATTGAATATCGGATCGTTTATGTTTGCAGAAATGTACTTACTGTATTAATTTTGAACTGAGTTAGACTTGAATAAATATTCAACCAAATACTTTTTCATGAAAATACAGAGTAACAATCAAATTAAGTGCTCTGGATTCATTTGGTCGTCATAAACTGCCTCTTAATGCGTCACTTTATTTTATATTTTATTCCAGACTCTGTCGTCTAGTGTAGAGCACTCGTTGAAATGCATACGGTCTTAACTGGGTCTCGTAGAGAAGGTAAACAACAAAAGTCGGTTCCATCATTTTTATGTAAACAACTGATCTCAATCCCGGCAAATTCACAATTTATAACAGGGGTGTCGAGGTTACCTACCGGTGGCTGTGGCATGCCTCGTTCTACCGTGTTTCACTGCTACCTCATCAGTGCACCCCTTGGTCGAAAACTGAAGTACAGCTCGTGCATTTTGCCAAGACACTCGCGATGCGCAGTAGTGGAACAACGTTTTAGTGAAGGGGGTAGGAGTAGAAGGGAAGGTAGGGCGTGTGTCTTCAGAGTTCAAGGCAAAGGATACCCATTCCCCTATATTTCGTAAGTAGACTCCAATCTCGTGCGCAGCTCTGTAGGAAGAGTGGGGGAGTGTCTGGACATAGTGCAAGAGCTGTACAGATCGAGAGGCGAGACCTGGCATGTGAGCTACGCGAGGGGAGGAAGGAAGTCAGGAACAAAGTCTGTCTCGGTTTGGTTAATATTAGAAGAATCTACCAGTACGGAAATTGAACTCAAACTGAAATCTTACCTTTGCTTCCATATCCACTGGTGAAATAGTCACGGTGTGTGATAAGTAGAGTGCTGCGTTTGGTTACCTAAGCGTCCAAGCTACCCACAACTGTGAAGGTATGTATGAAGTATAGCCTCCTCAGTCCTAGCATCTCTTATGGGATACATTAAACAGTACTTCTTTTAAAATCCCGCCATCTCAAGGAGAATGTTATAAATCTTCTTGAAACTAGTTGAGGATGTTTAGAAGAGACGGCACCACCACCTAAATATGAATTTAATCATATTACGAGTAATTAATTTATATACCAGCCACACACGCTCCAAGATGGCTGTTTCTGGAAAGAAGGGGATGAAACGTAGGTAAGTCACTGGATTGTTCATAATATTACAAAATTAAATAAGTATTATATTGAATGGGTTAAATGAAACATAGTTCTGTTTGATGGCACAATAAGATTCGTGCCTTAAAATTTGTACATATTACTAAAATTGAGAAATACATTGTATCTCCTACGTGAGACGTCAGTCTTCTAGATTTTGAAGTAAAAGTTGTTACTTTGTGTCGCATTATAAAATTAAACTGAATATTCAATCTAAGTTAATGTCGCCTAATTAATTTACAATACATTGAATTCCAAGGTCTCCTATAGGATACATCAATTTTGAGTTACTTTCTCTATAGGATACATCATTTTTGAGTTACTTTCATTACTTATTTTTTCCCCTAATTTTTTCATCAATACACAATCCATTTGCAACACTATATTAAAATTTCATAGATTTCTGAATCCCAGAATTGTCCACAGAACTGAGGAGGATAGATTGTCATCATCCAACGCTACTTATTTCAGGTCTGCTGTTCAGTGAACATACAAAACAAAGATAGGCGGTTAGAAATGAGTGCTCAAATAGAAGAATTTGGTAGCGAGCACGTCATTAGGAAAGAAGGAAATGTATTTTATCTTGTTTTGGGATTCACCGAAATGACGTCCTTGTGATATCTGGCAGGCTGCACATCTCCTGAAGACACGTTCAGCAATTCGCTGCAGTTCGTTCTCCGAAATGGATCGAATTTCGTGGCGGATGTTTTGAGTTCAAGTGAATGTGGGTTATTCGCGTAAACTTTACTTTTAACCACTGAGGTGGAACCATGCTTCGTCCCTATAAAGAAAATTAACGTGGGGTCAAGTAGTCCATCATACATACACTGACTGTTGGAAGAAAGGGAGGGGGCATTGTGAATTGCGTCACTGATAAGTGACAGTGTGGCAGCTGGCATTCTCTATAGATTTGAAATAACGGTATCCATTTTTGGCTTGCATCCCAGTATCTTTCAAACAAATTATTACTATTGGTATGTTTATTGTTTAAAATTATTCCTTTACATTCTAGAATATCTCTATTTACAGTAGCAAATAAAATATCTTAAAGTTTTATTAAATGGGTTGGGAATTTATTTTTCATGCACATGAAAATGCTATGAACTAAAGCAGGCTTTGCCAAGTGGCCGATATCAGTCACGAGACTCCTCATTCGTATGCTCTGAGTTCGGAGCCAGTTGGAGTCCGTCAGTTACCTGCGTACAGCGGTGGATAGCAGAATGTCCGACTTCACGAATTGCAGATCGCTTATAAAACAGGCGAAAGTGTATAAAATATATTTCAAATATTAGTGGGGAAAAAGATATTTGTTTATAGAGCAGAATGGTAATCTATGCCTGAAAAGTCTATATTATGACAAATAGGCCTACCATAATTCTAAGTATGAGCATGTTCTTGGAAATGAAAGACGTGACTTACTTCAGAGATTAAAAACAACAAAACATACAACGGTGAGTTTTTTGTTATGTAATGTTTAATGATAATAATAATAATAATAATAATAATAATAATAATAATAATGAACCAGATTTCAACTATTTGACTAAAGCACGGTCAATAATAATATTAATAGTAAACTGTGAATTTGACAGTTGGTATTTCTATTTTGAATTACGAAAGGCAGAGGACGAGAGCTGTAAGTAAACTTTCTACTCGTAATATGAAGGTACATTCTGCTCACAGACTGCTGTTTGTAACAAAATATGCTATCAGATACTTTCAGTAATATGTTCAGAAATTGTTACAATTCATGTTTCAATGTCAGAGTTGAGCCATGCATCACTTTACAGCGGTAGAGCAATTAGAGGGTAGACTGCAAGAAGTGCCTATGTCCGCTTTCAACGGTCGCAAAGGATCAGATATAGAAGCTCCGGAATTCCAAGTTAGCCGCAGGTTTATGCTTCGCTTTCTCTGTTCACTACTTCCGAATATAATTGAATGCGACGACTTACAGCGTGAAGCAAAAATGAATACTGTCATTGTTATATTCTTGGTATCTGCCTACTATCCATTCTGATTGTGTGTGATGGTTAAAATCCGTTTTCTTAGTCCAACAACATTGGAATGAGTATAAGAGTGCACGGGGTATACATTACGTCACGTGGCCTTCAGTAGACACCCTGCTCACAACTACAAGTAACGCGCACGGCAGGGTCACTCTAAAACAGGTTCCCTACTCCTAAACAAATATAGTACGCTTCAGGTTAGCAATGTTTATATTATTATGTATTACTATAGTGCGTTTCACGAATAGAGTGTGACCTGAGTAGCCTTAGAGGATAATTGACCATTTTCCTAGAAAACCTGCACCATATCTTATTAGCAGACAGTATATGCGGGATGACTTAAGGAAAAGTGAAGTTGTTTCGTATCGGAGTATATGGCACATGCCGCGCCGTCCGTCTTTTGTGTATCTGGCGAGTACAGAAGCGTAGGCCTACATAACGAAGGAACCCCGGTCCACATTGCGACGCAATGTGTGCAGTTGTGTTACCTGCTCAAGTATTTAGTACGAGTTGAATAGTGTAGTGCTGATCCATTTATAACGTCGAAGTCAAAACGTTAAATTCGCTTACAGATACGAAATGCAATTAAGAAGTATGAGAATGACATTTTATGTATTAACGAAGACAATATCGTGTGTAATGTATGTAAAATTGAAATAAAAACCAGAACAACTCAGGCTATAGAGAAACATTGCAACAGTACATTGCACAGGAAATGCGTTGAAATGAAATCTGAGGAACCATCATTATCATCATCATCATCATTTAGTTGTGCGGGTCTAAACGATACGTGCAACATGATACACAGTGCAAATATTCCTCTAAAGAAATTGAGTGATCCCCATTTTAGAGTTTTTCTTAAGAAATTCTCTCTATACAAAATCTGTCTTAAGAGATAGGCGAAGACGATTCAGCTTCGACAACTTACGAGAATATATCGTCGTTTACTGCAACGCTGGTAATTGCATCAGTGATAACGAGGACTGAACTTGCAAGGCATGTACTACAGTACGTTATTTTTCTTTTCCTTCTGACTGTACGGAGATACAGTAGCATGTTGACGTCGTCTGTTTACGTTTAAAACCTGTTGAGCCAATGGTCTGAATGAAAAAAATGTAACATATAGTAAATGTGCATCTACATTCAACGATAAGTCATCCCGCATCCACTGTCTACTTATTGGTATTCCGAGAAGGTTAGATTACGGTCTTGCTGGATATTAAATTATATCGTTAAACTTTCATACTGAAATATGAGACCTATCCTCGAGTTAAAATTAGGTCTACATTAGCCATCGATCTGTCCGTGGCGAGTGGGCAGACAAACTGATAGCTGGAATAATTAGTTAAAAATGTCACCTTGTCAACATGAAATTATTCTTAAAAGAGTATTCGACCACCGGCGTGGCTCAGTCGGTTAAGGCGTTTGCCTGTCGATCTGAAATTGCGTTCGGGAGCGGGTTCGATCCCCGCTTGGGCTGATTACCTGGATGGGTTTTTTCCGAGGTTTTCCCCAACCGTAAGGTGAATGCCACGTAATCTATGGCGAATCCTCGACCTCCTCTCGCCAACTTCCATCTCGCTCTTACCAACCTCATCGACGCTAAATAACCTCGTAGTTGATACAGCTTCGTTAAATAACCAACTAAAAAAAAAGAGTATTCGTCTGTTTCATAAAATGTAATATCTTTAAGATGATTAATGCTATTTATTTTTTACCTTGGTAACTTAACTACGATGTATCAACTACTAACAGCCCATTCAACATAAGACCCGCACTTAACATAGGCTATTACTCAACTCATGTGTTCTTCTAACCCTACTCCAACCCGCTATGTTTTTTTTTGGTTGATTTACGACGCTTTATCAACTGCGTTGGTTATATAGCGTCTGAATGAAACTAAGGTAATAATTCCGGCGAAGAGAGTCCAATGTCAAGCATTTGCTCTTAATAGGTTGAGGGAAAACCTGTGAAAAACTTTCAACCAGGTAACTTGTCCCAACCAGGATATGAACCCGGGCCCACTAGTTTCACGATCAGACATGCTAAACGTTACTGCACAGCGTACAGAAGTTCAGAAAGGTACAGTACTAATTCGGTCCGAGGTTCAGAAAGGTACAGTACTAATTCGGTCCGAGGTTCAGAAATGTACAGTACTAATTCGGTCCGGGGTTCACAAAGGTACAGTACTAATTCGGTCCGAGGTTCAGAAGGCTAAAGCACTAATTCAGGTATAGATAGATAGATTTATTTATATTAGCTCACAAAAATACAAACTTAATAATTTTAAAATGATCTATATACAAAAAGTAGTTATACATAATAAATATAAAATTTCCTAAACTAATTAATCTGTTGCAAATCTCAGCAATTTATTGGTTCAAACTTGAACTTACGTGTGTTTTTAGTGCATGTTTAAGCCAATCGTGAAACCCATTAAAGCTTTAAAACTTATTTATCTGCTCCTTTGAGAATTTTCTACCATAAAGATTTTTTAAAATCAATTTTTCTTTTTAATTTAATCATCTAAATCTATTCTATAACTTCCATATTCACTTATGCATGTTAACTAATAATTCCGTGTCATCATACCGCATACAGGTTAACAGTTGTTGACATAATAGCCAGCAGACTGCAATAGCTGACTCGGAATTTTTCAGTATGTAGGTCAGTCTGAAACCTTCTATGCAGGTATAGACAAGTTATATATTTATCAAAGACACTGTTAAGCTTATATTATGAACTATCTGTCGTATCAAATCCTACTTTTTTATGTTGGTATGATATCGATACTAGCGTGTTTTGATGTTGGTAATGATACTTTTTCATAATTAGGCGCGGTCGTACCTAAGTGTCATTTCAGTCACTGGTAAACATTCTTTGTATTCGTAGCTACGACAGAAAGAACGACAAACAGTTGTGAATCATCTAACATCTTTCAATTAATAGATGTTCTAAAACGAATTCAAATTGACATTTACATACAAATTAGAATTCCAGCAACAAAAAGATCAGACCAATTAAAGAAAGAACAATATATTAGAGACAAAATGTATCTAATTTGTATCTAAGTCAGTAAACAGACATCAGTAGGTATATAAAAACACTGTCCTACAAATTTCTCCCAAAAACATAGCTCCTACTCTGAAGTTTAAGAAGTTTTGACTAAAGTTTACACTGTACATTGTACATGTTAATCAACATTTTTAACCATGCCTTAAAGAAGGGGCAGGCAATTTGTAGTGTGCTGTCTCGAGTCACGAATTTGCCAGGGCCTGATTTAGGCAGGAGTCTATGCTGCCTCTGTTCAGGGCCTCACGATTCTGGGGGGCCTCAAAATCCAGGAACAAGCATTTTTTTAAATGAATTATGTAAAATGAAATAGACAACTCTGCAACTGAAAATCAGAATTGAGGAAATAAGTAATTACGTAATGAATTATTTATTATGTTAGAAAATCCTTAAAAATCACTTTGTTTTAAGTGCAGAGTCATAAGTTGACTTCAGAGTTTAATGTGTTCAATTTGTAAAAGTTGGCTACCATGTGCAGTTTATTCAAATTGTAACAGTGAGCCAATTTAAGTAATGAACAATGAAGTCAGCAATCAAAGTCAACACATTGTCAGTTCTCATTGTATTGCATGTTAAACCAAGTGCCTAATATTTATGTGCCTTGCAGCTTATCTAATAATTTCTGTAAAGAACCATTATCGGTGTGTAGTGGTAATGTTGAAGTGTTTTTGTGGGAATGTCCACAATTGAAAATGGAATTTCCAAGTCAATTTTAGTTAGGAGCGAATAAAAGAAAACTTCAAGCTATTGAAATTCAACAACATCATTGATCAAGAATGTTTGTTCATATGTTACTAGCAGTAACTCCTTTATCCACAGAGATTTCCAGTTTCAAAAAGTAAAGAATATTTTAGCACAGACTAATGAAGATTTTGGCATACAGAGACAACAATCCGCCAAAGCTTCTAAATTGTAGAGAACCGGGAATTTAGGAAAAATGAACATTGCTCTCAAACTCTTGAAGTACTGCACTAGAGGAAACAAGGGATAGTACCGGTACTACAACCAATGCAATGAGCCTTACATAATCACTGGTACCTTATGGGACCACTTTATTTTTAATCCTTCTCCTCAATATAGAGAATTAGTAAAAACTTCTGTGAAATAAATGCATGGTGAAAGGAGACAGGTGACATAATTTAAATGATTTAAGATAGACCTATTTATCATACATATGAAAAAAAGAGGGGCGTCGTAAAGAAAATTAAGCTCTGGGCCTCTGAAATTGTAAATCAGGTCCTGTCCGTCCCTGCCTTATGACAGTCCTAATTCTGCATAGAATGGAAAATGTTGAATTTCCAACCAGTATTTTCGATCCGGGACCGAACTAGCATTGTTTACTTCTTGGCTCCGGACCGAACTAGTATATATTTTTGACCATGGGGCCGATCTAGTAAACTCCGAACCAATCAATTAAATGTAGAGTCAGATATTAATTACTCAGAAAATGAGCTAGACTCCATTCATGTATCCAAAGCTATATTAACTCGTAACGCCCTTAAAACAGGCTACTCACATAGTATCTATTTTGCGAATTATAAAATGGACTTGTGCACTTTTTGTATTCGACGCTTAAATTGCTCATTCGTCCCAACGCTCTCTCCGTTGTGGGCTGCAGACTAAGAGATACGGTTTCTCAGCTTAATGCAAACAAACATTATCAAAATTTATTAACCTTTAAATTTTGTGTATTCCTTTTTGTTTCTCATGGGTTATTGTGACATATTTATCACATCAGTGTTCTTTCGACGGTTTCTATGTTATGGTTGTCTTCAATGATGGAACTAGCAATCATCTGCCTGTTTGCAGTCTCCACCTGAGTTGTCACAGTCCTCAACTGTTCTGTATCTGCTAACGGCAACGGACTTTGTGATTTGACTCACTCCAATGCGTGTACACAATCGTACAAAGCGACTGTAGTCGGCAGGAAGTGCTGTAGCTGGAGGCTGCACTCAATTACTTACAGTAGTTAGTGACGTCAACAAAACGTACTGTCTCCCTTTGTTTTTTTTTTTGTTTGTTTTTTACGGCCCTCGATCTTGAAACATAAAAAGGAACCATTTACACCAGTAAATGGAATTTATTGAAATTCGAATGAATATTACATTACTTAACTTACAACTTGGGACAGGGGCCCGTTTCACGATGTTAACAAATTACAAATTCATAATTTACGAATCACAGATAAAAGATCACAAATGCTTGTAAACTCAGTTACACAATAGAATTTTACTTGATTAATTTGTGAGTTTTACAGACTTTATAAAATCAACTAACTGTAAGTAAATCTACAAACAAACAATACTATTCTTCGTCCCATTATGTCTGACAGGAGAAGTAAACATTGTCGACGGCGGAGGAGAGAAGTATAAACGCTACTGAACGGACCTGCATTCAGTTCCCCAGACATTGGTGACAGCTCAAAATTAATGATTATTCACATCGAATCGGGCTCTGACAGAAATCAGTCGTCCCCTTCTACAGATCAATGGAGTCATCAAAGAGTCAATTGGCTGATCTCCTGTTCTGAGAAAAATCAAATAGCCAATTGGCTATTACCGGCTATTACCGTTAATATGATTAATTCCTACGCCGCATTCGAATCTTCAAACAGCCAAATTGGCTATAACCTTTTCGTGTCTAGACTTCTGCCACTCTCCTCCTAGTTGGTACCATAGCGTTTCTAACTCCTCCGGATCAGGTCGCTGAACTTCTCCCCCTCTCTCCCCCTCTCTCCCCCGTATGTTGTAGCTAATCAGTTACGTCCTTTTTCAGCTTTCCCTCTCGAAATTTTCTAGCGCTCCTTCACTGGGGCGGCGAAACCCAAAGTGAGACAAGTGGCCAACAGGCTTGCAGCTCACATACTCAGTTTTTCACAGTCCCAACTCCCCCCTTGCAAGGACGTGTTTTCACGTACCGGTACCTTTAAAGTTTCTCCTCCCATTTCCCCTCATTAATTAATTAATTAGTTAATTAATTAATTCATTCATTCATTCACAGGCAGAGGTCTCATTTCACGCTTGTCTTGAAGTTAAGCGCAGGCAGAACGCTTCAGACCGCCCAACCACAGTCTAGCATAGGGATACAGAACTGGCGAGAGAGGGGTGGAAAGCATGGGGAAAGCGTTAGTTCCCCATCCACAGTCCACCAGCGTTGAATGACGTATCTGTGAGCGTATTCCGAATCTCACCGGTGAGCAATCCGATGGCATCACGGTGTTGCGAATTCCACCGATGACGTCATTGATGCTCCACCGGTGTCGCACCGGTGCCACCAACTTGCAGAGGTGGTGGCAGTCTCCATCAGCCGCCATCAGTGAATCTGATTGGTTCTTGTATAGGGCGGGAATTAACAGACGAATGACATCGTGCACTGTTGTGTCATGGCGGTGTGTTCTGCTTTGGTTCTGCTGTATTGTTTGTAATGAGCACAACGTAAAAACAATATGTTAATGGGTTATGAGCGAACATGTCAACGGACCAGTTATTACTACCGGTTCAAGAAATAAATTGTTTATGATCTCATTTATTTGAACGAGATATCAGTACGGAAATTTCGCAAAATTTTGCTAGTGTAGCACAGATAACCACTTACACAGTCGCCATGACAGCATCGATTCATCCAGCAGTTTTGGTCCTTATTTTCGTTGCAACGTGACGTCAAAGATGCAACCGGACCGGTGAGATTCGGAATAAGCTGTGTGGCCTGTACGCAATCACATAAGACACACTGAATACAAATCCCCTCCACTACAAAGTCAATAACGCGGGGGTGGAAGGAAGGGGTAAATGACGTATTTCGATGAGTGACGTAACACTACAATTGGTGCCCAGTTCTGCAAGCCTGGTCAAGCATATACAGTGACGAAGTTCAATACATTGAGAATATGCATCCATCGACAGTTGCTAACCACTAGGATCGCCTCATCACAGACCCTCTTCCCTAACAGACGACAAAAGTATTGTACTTTCGTTGTCATGTTCTTTTGCAAAATTTAACACCTTCCTTTCATTGTTGAAATATTAAATACATAACGTTTATTTATTTTTTTTTATGAAGTACATAGTATATTTTATAAACTCACCTTGCTGAATCCTTCGGAAGAAGGTTAACTCTGGCAACTTTTTCTTACAATTTACAGCACTACAAATTATGTATGTTCCTTGTCCCATATTATCATTCCAATTATTGTATTTTAGCAATTAACATTTTTATTACAACCGATAACGAACATTTCACAGTTTGTACAACTTTTCCTTTCCTTCACAACAATGCGAAATGCGGCACATTCAATGCTTTCTGATCTAGACCAGGTCGTAATGTATGTTCGACCTTTTCCATTTCAGTGTATGGAGTTCAGTGAAATATAATTTTATTGCGTAACAGTGCTAAGTTTTATTTAGTGTAATGTGTCCATAAGTTCCAGCGTTTTGTAATGCGACTGGTCGATTTTACTGATAAGTTTATTGTTCAACGATTTAAATGACAATAGGCCACCGGCGTGGCTCAGTCGGTTAAGGCACTTGCCTGCCGGTCTGAAGTTGCGTTCGGGCGCGGGTTCGATCCCTGCTTGGGCTGATTACCTGGTTGGGTTTCTTCGAGGTTTTCCCCATCCGTAATGTGAATGCAAGGTAATCTATGGCGAATCCTCGGCCTCATCTCGCCAAATATCATCTCACTATCACCAATCTCATCGACGCTAAATAACCTAGTAGTTGATACAGCGTCGTTAAATAACCAACTAAAATAAGAAATAAAATAAATGACAATAGGTAGGGCCAAATTGAACATATTCAGAATCGTTGGCCATGGCTCCTTTCCACTAGTCTTTCCTTGCCATTCATTATATCCATATAGTGATACGAATGTATTGTTAGTTCTTAACCGGAAAATATTACTTCTTTGTTTAAATCAAGCCTTTGTCTGAACCATTAGAAGTTCTGCTAATAACATTAAAATTGTTTTGATTTTACTTTTAACGGTTTCCAGCCACTCATGAAATGAATTCAATAAAATTTGTAGTTTTATTTCCTTTGTGCATAATTTGTTGTACTGTTAAGCTTTACACACCTAACAGAAATATTGAAAATGTGTTAACTTTACAAGTAAAACTTAATCTACATGTAAAATTATTCCTTTATTGTGTAATATGTCCTAATTCTATTATGAAATGTCAAAAGTTCATTTTGCAAAACGTTTGATTTTCTTTGTAAAGTTCAACTTACAAATTCTGTTTGTGAAATAGAAGGTTGTAATGAAATTTGCAAATAAAGCTTACACTTTACCAAAATTGTAAACATTGTGATACAAGACCCACATATCAACAGATTTGTTATTACTTTTACTAACATCTAAAAAGAGAGAATTCGTACGATCGCTAAATTCACAACTTAGAACAAAATATTAGCGCAAATTAATATCTTCTGTCCGTTACTCAGGAGAAGACGAGCGGAAAGAATGTGACCTTCTTAACTATCGCTGTTGATTAATATAAACATCGCTCAACCAGGTTATTACTCGTACAGGAAACATGAGTAACAATGCGAATGGAAATTAAAGCTAAGTTGAACAGAAGGAGACCTAATGTTTCCGCTTACTGCAGTAAAAGTATTGCATGTGTTGTCGTAGGTTATCTGTTCACACCCCTTCCTCCTCAGTCCGCTCTCGTCTTCTCCTGAATCACCGACAGTACAATCATCTTACCCCTTAGCGGCCTCGAGCTGATGCTTCCCGCAATACGCTCCGGCACAAATAGACTCCGCTCCTATATGCGTGAAGTTATTCTATATGGTCCGTTCCAAGAATCTAGATGCACGCGATTCGTCCACTTAAAAACTCCAGTAACACGTATGGCCAGTTCCTCCAAGCAATGTTTAATTTGGCTTAACAAATTTTAAATTAACAGCTGGTTTATTTTTAACGTTTGTTGGCCCTAATATCTTTTCCATTTCTTCAAAATAATTTCGTTTGAAATAACCAACACTTAACTTTACCTGTCGTTAATACTATTCTAACTACTCAACAGCAGTTGGTAATTTTTTTGTACATGTAAGGCAATTTCTTATTGGCTGAAATTATTATTTAAATTCTGTACTATGGAGTAAGCCATGAAACATGTATAAAATCATAACCTGTTAGAGTAGGCCATGATTCATATAGTACAGAGAGTTGATAAATTAAAGTTGTATTGACTAATATTGAATAATAATTATTATAAGTAAGGTTATAGTTTTATTTCTAAATATAAATTTCTGTTCAGAAAAATCTCAGCATTATGACCACCAGGTGACAATAATCACAGGAATGTGTGTGTAGTGAACTGTAAACAAAACCCCGAGGAGAATTCCGTATTATATAAAATTCTCTACTCACTCTCTCTCTCTGCTATAGGTCCATGTGGAAATTATGATTTCTTCTTAAAGAAGCGCTGAAACATTTTATTATTTAATCACTGCGTATTTTGAAGCATTGATACTAAACATTTCGTAAGGAGAGATATAATACATTATTTTTACAACTTTCGTCTGAACAGCTGTGGTGCCATCCGCTATGTTTAACTGTTTGTTAAATGAGTTAACTGCTTGAAATCCTACATTTAAAGTTAACAAACAGTTAACAATCTGTTAAGCCAAACTAGTGTTGAAGACATGAAAAAACTGTAATTAACAAACTGTTGAAGGTTTTACAGTCGTTAAGTGTTCTAACAATAGTACTTGGAGAAACCGGTCATTAGTCTTGTAGCCTAGTGGTACAAAGTACGGTGCCTAGTGATGATGATTATTGTGACATTAGTGATTACAATAAATTTATTGTTGGTACTATTTATAATAATTATCCGAGGTTTAGTCTTAACTACTTGTACAGACTTCACTTTCAGTCCAATCCATAGAATCAAGCAGATGGGGAAAATCATGTTGCTTCTGTGATGTTTTCAAGGATAATATAATTTGTGCAACACCAATTTATTCTTCCAAGGATAGCCGTAGACTTTGTACAATGAACTTGGAGTTAAGTCACATATACACAGCTCAAGTGTTTATCTCTAGTGTTTTTTTTTTCTAGAACGGACGCCCCATACTGGGGGACCGTGCGTTTGCTTGCTATTTGTCACTCAGCCAAGTTTTGTAATAGATATGACTTCCTGGGGTTGCTCATCCCCAGGTACGGGGGTGGATCTGTCTCAGGACAATATCCTGCGCGCCGAGATTGCTAATGCTGTGTAGAATGCGTCAACCGGGGCGGAAACCCACTTGCGGGTGTGGGGAAGCGTCTTGTATAAATCCTCCCTTCAAGGCGGCTCTGCGGATATTCATTTTTTTTTCTTCCTTCTGATGTTACCAAGGAGATATATTTGCAGATGTCCGCAAACATGATTTATTATTGAACGAATTTGATAGTTTTTTGTTTGGATTTCCACAACGTTTGTCATGGAAGCGAAATACAATTTCTGAATATCAGATAAAAAAAAATATGCAGCCACATACTTGATAGTCTCTTTGGAGAAAATGTAGAACATAGGTTATGGAAATATGCATCAAGTTTACAATAAAATAAACTTTCAAATATTGTTGTTGTACAACATTATTCTTTAGAGATAAACGTTGAACTGTTTATGGGACCTTTTAAACGAAATCTAAGATTGAATGAGAATTTTTTAATTTCATTTTCAACTCTCTTATTTAGTACTTTACACTTGAGCTACATTAGGCATTGCAGCCCGAAAGAGCAGAAGCTCGTGCTCGGGCGCAGTTCAGATCAGTTATACAAAATATATCACAAAATTAAGAGAGTTCATTGAGCACAATAACATTAATAAATGGTAAAATACATGCAGCATGTAATAATAGGGTCTATACACAAATAGAAAATACAAAAGTGCATAAATATTAGAGTATCAATTTTTAACTCAATTAGCTTAAACAATTAAATAATTAATCTGATTTGTTTCTTAAATCTATGTGTGTTAAGTGTACTTAGCTCAGGGTAAGCTCTAATTAATGCATTATATATGTTGGGTCCAAAATTCATTATGTGTTTTAATCCAGCAGTTGTGTGGCATTTGGGAGTATTTAGAAGGAAACTGTAGTTTTGTCTCACATCTTATTAGTGACAAAAGAATTAAAAATATTAAAAACTTTAACATTGCAACATAACATATGACTGAAAATGATCATAACCATATAAATATATACGTATTATAGACACAAAAATACAAGGGCTTTCATAAGTAACGAGTCTATCGAAAAATGAACCATTTTGGACAATTTTTTTGAAAAGATGTTCATCCTCACGAGAAAGAACCCTTCCCGGTGTCGTACAGTCGAGTTGGAAATAAACACCCCCTACCATCGCCGCCAGAGCTATTAAACGAAAGAATGGTTAGGGTTTTAAGTATTTATTAAAACACATAAATGTAAAAACAGTTTTCAATTGTTGACAAATTATGGTGTACAATTTTTAAACTGTCTATTAAATCCACAAATGAAAACGACGTATCAGCTCTTTATGGACTCTGGTGGGCATGTCAGGCGTAACTATTTGTATCGTGTGTTAAATTCGTTCCACTTAATTCAGGAATGGTGCGTGGCCTAGTTGCATAGACACGATCCTTTATGAATCCCCAGAAAAAGGAGTTCAGGGGAGTCAAATCAGGTGAACGCGGAGGCCAACGGATTGGGCCTGTGCGACCGATCCACCTGCCTGGAAACAATTCGTCTACGGAATAAACACTTAATTTGAGCGACACTGTTTCCAAGTTCAAATCAGTCAGAAATTTTTCTCTTCTGCAATAACGTGGCATTTTATCATTCCAGTATATCAGAACAATGTGCATAGGATGGCTGTGTAAAATTATCCTTGGCGTATAAAAGGCCATGCTTCAGGTCATTCTAAGTTGGCATCAAATGCACATTATACATAGATAGGCAGCTTCCTTTGGCGGCGGGGGGAAGGGGATGTTTGTTTCCAAATCGACTGTACGGCACCAGGAAGGGTTCTTTTTTGTGAAGTTGAACATTATTTTAAAAAATTTTCGAAAATAATTGATTTTTCGATAGACTCGTTACTTATGAAAGACTCTGTAGATAAACCCGTAGTACCTTCATAAACAGAAAATGTAAGCTAGTTGAAAAACAAGAAAACATATTTTTTTAATACATCACCTTGTGTTTTAGTCTGAATGTTTTATTAAGGAATCATTTGAGCATAACATCTTGCTTTTGGATCTGAATTGTATTACAGAATTGGGCGAGAATTGTTTTACCGAATTATTGAATACAGCATCTTGCGCTTGAGTCACAATGTACAACCGTATTATTCATCTAGCATATTACGTGAAGGGCATCAACCTCGGTAAAAAAAAAACGCAGTAATCATAGGTTATGAAACCACGGTTAAACAGTAGCTATGGTTAAAATATAATTTCTGTACACCATTCACAATTACAGGTTCCTTAAACATGGTTAGCTGACCTCATTTAACCATGGTAAAGGCTGTGATGGTACTCTGTGGCCGTGCAAAGATAATAGTCCACGTCTAAATACGACTGCGCTTACTCCGTTCTACATCAAAACGAACGTATCCTATATTTTCGCGTTGCATTTGTTTGCCTTTGAGCGCTGTTATATTTGCAGGTAGCATTTCTTTGTTTTTCAGTGCTGTTAGGTTAAAATCGTACAACATAGAAAATGAAATGCAAAAATGATTATATCACAATGCGAAGTATTTGATAGACTTAATTAAATTACACTAGATTTAACTTTCTGAGTCCTGAGAGTATAGTATACTATATTATACTTCATACTTTATTATGATATAAAATGTATGTGCAGACACACAAAGTATAGTATAATATACCTGTATTTGTGACCTAACTGTATCTTGCAGAATTTTTTTTAGCATTTTCTTCATGTTAGTGGCTTTCGTTTTGAAATGTAGAATTATATTGAACTTTAAAAACAAAACAACAAATGTATCGGGCGTTTTTCTCAAGAAGACAACAGAAATAAAATAATAATGCATTTAATACATAGACATATCTTTCAGGAATTGATTATTATAAGGTAGGGCTGCAGCTCAGCAGCCCTTATGGGCGCACCGCCACTGAATACATGTTAAACGGAAAGCTCTTGTCCTGATGATATATCATTCAGTGTAAATTCGTATTTAAATTTATAATTTACAATTTATTTGAACGATAATAATAATGGTATACTTTTGGTTGGCACTCCGATGAAGCAAAAGCTTGTAGCCGGGAGTGGAGTTTACATTGAATAATTTAAAAAGTAATATTATAAGTTTAAGCCTACACTAAAATAATTATTTAAAATGAATTTCTGAAAAATTTTGAAAGCTTCTTGTCAATATACAAAGATTTATACAACCATGTTATTCTGGGTGACATAAACATTCAAATTTTAGAAAATAGATTAGATAATTTTGGCAACACGTATTTAAATATCATGCATGAATATGGATACGTGAAATACTTAAATTCCATTACTCGTCCATCATCCAATTCATGTCTTGACCATATTTTCCTAAAAACGGGAAATAACTTAAATTTTATACCTGGAGTATATGCAAGCGCAATAACAGATCATTATATGACTTTTGCATTGTTGTCAATCAGTAATAAAAGTATTAGCAGAGAAGCCACTGAACCTTCGGACAATTATAAGCTAATTATAAACCATAAAAGCCTAATATCAAATATTAATAATATTAATTGGGAATCTATATTCTACAATGAAGACGCAGATACATGTTTCGATAATTTTTATAAAATACTCTGTAACCTAATTTGTAAATATTCTAATCATGTCCCTCTCAAATTCTCAAGTAAGTACAAAAAATTAAACCTTGGATTACCACAGGTATTGTAAAATCAATACGATCTAGGGATAACTTAGCTAAGCAAGTTAAACGAGACCCACAAAACAATGTTTTATTAAATTACTACAGAAAATATAGAAATATTCTCACTAATGTAATAAGAAATCAGAGAATCAAATATTATTCTGAAAAATTTAACAAAAATAAAAATAATCCAAAGCAATTTTGGAAGACCATAAACGAAGCTACTGACACCCAATGTAATAAAAATAGTATATTAAAGACAATTATAAGTCGAAATGGAATAGCAATTGAAAATAAGGAAACTATCGCAAATGAATTTAACGATCATTTTAGTAATGTAAGTCATGATATCGTATCTAATATAAAAAAGAAAGTATTTGGTACTCATCACTATAAGCTTTATAATAAAAGTATATCATCTATGTTTATGTTTCCTGTAAACGAATGTGAAATAATTAATATTGTAAACAGTTTAAAAAATAATGTGGCTCCTGGTATTGATGGTATTACAACAAATACCCTGAAACTTATTATCGAAGCTATTTCTAAACCACTTGCCTTTATATTTAATTTGTGCATATCTCAAGGTGTATTTCCCTCAGCCCTAAAACATGCTGTGGTGATACCAATTCACAAGTCTGGTGACAAAAGTAATCTTAATAATTACAGAACCATTTCACTATTACCCAGTCTCTCTAAGGTATTTGAAAAATGTATAAAAACACGGTTAATAACATTTTTAGAAAAAAATAAACTACTAAATGATAATCAATTTGGTTTCAGAAAAAATTTGTGCACTGATGATGCTATTATGGCAGTTACCTCAAAAATAATTCAAGAATTAGATGTAGGAAATAAATGTCTAGGAATTTTTCTAGACTTACAAAAAGCTTTCGATACGGTCAATCACAGTATACTTTTGAATAAAATGGATAGATTAGGAATTAATGGAATTGCTTTAAAATTATTTAAATCTTACTTAAGTAACAGAACTCAAGCAACTAAAATAAATGATCACCTTAGTAAATCACGTAACATTGATATAGGTGTACCTCAGGGGACGATTTTAGGTCCTGTTTTGTTTTTAATATATATCAACGATTTACTTAAAATTGACATTGAGAAATATTCTGGTACTCTGTATTCTTATGCTGATGATACTGTGGTTATATTTAGCGGTTCGAGTTGGAATGAAACTTATCAAAATTCTAACAGTGGTATTAATATTATTAAAGAATGGCTGGATGCTCACTTACTTTCTTTGAACGTTTCTAAAACAAAATTAATACCATTTTCATTAACATCACATGGCCTTGAGCAACTAGAAATAAATAATAATATAAGTATAACTATACATGGTTGTAACCTACCTACTTGCTCATGTAACGCTTTGAGAATATCCTCACAAATTAAATATTTAGGCATTATTATTGACCAACATTTAAAATGGGACAAGCATATCTCCTTTCTGTGTAACAGATTGCGTAAAACAATCCACAAATTATCCATTCTACGCTCTTATTTACCTGTTTATGTTCTGCGTACTGTGTACTTAGCTCTGTTTCAATCAATAATTCAGTATGGTATTTTAGGTTGGGGAGGAATGGCAAAATCGACTCTCCGTCCTTTAAATCTGCTCCAAAAAAGAATTATCAAAATTTGTCTATATAAACCTTTTGATTACCCAACAAAATTAATTTTTCAGGAATTTGGCGTATCAAATCTAGAACAAATTTATAAACAAAAATTGCTGATTTACTTCCATAAAAACCACAATAAATTTAAATATGATCCTCATGAATACCAGACGAGACAAAACTACAGTTTCTTTCTAAATACTCCCAAATGCCACACAACTGCTGGATTAAAACACAGCAGAAATTTTGGACCCAAAATATATAATACATTAATTAGAGCTTACCCTGAGCTAAGTACACTTAACACACATAGATTTAAGAAACAAATCAGATTAATTATTTAATTGTTTAAGCTAATTGAGTTAAAATTGTTACTCTAATATTCATGTACTTCTGTATTTTCTATTTGTATATAGACCCTGTTATTACATGCTGTATGTATTTTACCATTTATTAATGTGATTGTGCTCAATGAACTCTCGTAATTTTGTGATATATTTTGTATAACTGATCTGAACTGCGCCCGAGCACGAGCTTCTGCTCTTTCGGGCTGCAATGCCTAATGTAGCTCAAGTGTATAGTATTAATAAATATTATTATTATTATTATTATTATTATTATTATTATTATTATTATTATTATTATTATTATTATTATATAATCAAATATATGTAAGCAAAAGTGAAGTGATGAATATCAAAATAATAATACAAGAAATAATAGTATCAGAAATAAAATGAAATTATATCAAATATATGTAAGCAATAGTAAAGTGATGAACATCAAAATAATAATACAAGAAATAATAATGCAAAAAATATAATGAAATTATATCAGGTAAAACATAGAAGATTCGGTTAACTAGAAAGTACAAGAGCCGATGGCTCCTTTAAACAATAATAAAGTAAAATGAAAAAGCATTAAATAATACAATTGCAATATAAATACAAAATATTATGCAATAATATAATGGAATAATATATTATATTCATAAATGATATTTTAGTTCTATTTGATTTATTGAATTTTTGAAAGATTCATAACATATGGGTAGAAATATATATATATATATATATATATATATATATATATATATATATATATATATATATCTCTTACATGACGTTTTTTAAAATAATATAAAAAACTGTGTTTATTATATATGAATTGTTTATGACATGTACAATTTTATGTAGCCCAACTCAAATATGTTTTTATATCGACTTAATCTGTTGTTTAGCATAACTGATGAATTGTATGTGCTGTAAATGGAATAGTATACTGTATAGGTCAACTGATGAATTTTTTAAGCTTATAAATTGAATTAATCTACTTCATATGAGTTGTACTGTTTTGTATAGCTTAACGAAAATAAGTTTGTAAATTGAACTAATTTGATTGTATATGTTTGTATAGTTTGGCTGATGAATTGTATATGCTTTTAAAATGAATACTAGTCTGTATAGCTATACTGATGAATTGTATATGGTGTAAATTGTATAGTAGTCTGTATAGCTGAACTGATGAATTGTATATGTTGTAAATTGTATAGTAGTCTGAACTGATGAATTGTTTATGATTATAAATTGAATTAATCTACTTGATATTAATTGTACAAATTTGTATAGCTTAATGAAAGTATGCTTGTAAATTGAATTAATCTGCTTACTTTGTATTGTATATGTTTGTATAGTTTTGGCCGATGAATTGTATATGCTTTAAATTGAATAGTAATCTGTATAGCTCTGTTGATAAATTGTTTGTGTTTGTAATTTGAAGTAGTTTGTATGATATGTATTAACAATTTCTGTATATCACAACTGATTGAATTGTTTATGCCTTAAATTTAATTAACTTGTTTTGAATTATACATATAGCTCAACTGATGAATGATCGTTTGCGTTTGTAAATTTAATAATCTGATTGGCTATGTATTGTATATTTTTAGTAGAGCCATCGATGTAGCTCAGTCGGCAGACTCGACGGGCTGCTGATCCTGAGCTCCGTTCGGGCTTGGATTGGATCCCCCTTTGGTCTCATCGAATGGTTTCTTCCGAGGTTTTCCCCAGCCGTGGGACTGAAGCCGGGTGGTCTATGGCGAGTCCTCGGCATCACTTCATTTCCCCCTTTGACTTGATTACATGGTTGGGTTTTTCCGAGGTTTTCCACAACCAAAAGGCAAATGCCGGGTAATCTTTTGGCGAATCTTCGGACCTCACCTCATCATTGTAGAAAATTACTACATTGTAAAACTGTAAAAATTGTAAAATATTGTAAAAATTTGCAAAATGTAATTGTAATATTGTAAAATTTTGACTTGTTCCACATCTTAAAGCCTCATTGCTCATGTAAGATCTATGGAAGATAATGAATGAATGAATGAATGAATGAATGAATGAATGAATGAATGAATGAATGAATGAATGAATGAATGAATGAATGAATGAATGAATGAATATATACACTTATATAGTTTTGAATTGTGACTATTCACTATAAGGGCTCACATATCAGGAAAACAACTACAAAAGACTTTTTTTTTAAGGATTACTGTAAATGCCTTTGGTGTATTGCACAATGGGGTATACGAGTACTTTACTACTGCCCATGAAAGCTGTAATGCAATAAGAAAATGATATTAGATACCATATTATGTCAAAATTAGAATAGGCCTATCCGCCTAATAAAGAGACCCTGTAAATACGCGGTTTAGACGCGGTTCCTTGAGCGTCTTGCAGTGCTTAGGCCTAGTCTAATAATAATAGTAAAGGTAAAGGTATCCCCGTAACATGCCATGAAGGCACTTGGGGGGCATGGAGGTAGAGCCCCATGCTTTCCATGACCTCGGCACTAGAATGAGGTGGTGTGGTCGGCACCACGCTCTGACCGCCTTTTACCCCCGGGAAAGACCCGGTACTCAATTTTATAGGAGGCTGAGTGAACCTCGGGGCCGTTCTGAAAGTTTGGCAACGAGAAAAAATCCTGTCACCACCTGGGATCGAACCCCGGACCTTCCAGTCCGTAGCCAGCTGCTCTACCAACTGAGCTACCCGGCCGCCCCTAATAATAATAGTAATAATAATAATAATAATAATAATAATAATAATAATAATAATAATAATAATAATAATGCGCCCTGGTACTATTTTATTTACGACTACACCCTTGCGCATAAATGAATTCTGATCGGTCAGTATTTTTTTACTTCCACGTGTAAAGAAATAACTCCATTTCCCTACTGGGAATCGAACCTCAGTTAGCTGTATTTTAAGCCGCGTGCTCTTACAACTTGTAAGTTATCATTTTGGAGGATAAAGAGTAAACTATTTTAGTCGCAGTTAGGGCAAAGTTAACGGAGGACTGTAGTGAGACATAAAAACAAGGTTGTACCATATGCAGTGTGAAAGTTTCCCCTTCTACCAAGCGATTTGGAGCATCCTCAGCACTTTAATTATACAGGTCTCGCGGGCTACATTGTAGTCAGGAGCAGCTGCTATCCCCAACAAATAACAGCGCAATTAATCGGCTTTGGAAGCACTGCTGCAACAATAAGGAACAAATGAAAAGCGGGATACACAGCGTGTGCACGATCGGCACGCGTCATCGCGTTATATGACTCCTTGTTTGCTAAGGAAGCCAATCCTCGTGAACGTGGATTAGGCTGACCAGACGTTTTGAGTTGCTGTCCCCGGGAAGCAAATGTCTCTGTTTTTGTCCCCGGAAGCTTTCAATTTGTTTCAATAACATTTTACACATACATATCTAAGAATCGTGATGGAACTGCTGCGATTCAAGCACATTTCTGAACGCTTCTCATTATCAGACAGAAGAACCAACGAGCACAGTATTAGATATTTTGCACACTTTGAGAAGAGCAAAGCATCTCTATCTTTGGTCATCTTAGCATTCGCGTTGCGTAGATGCATTAGAGCTGCCGCAGTGTCCATTTGTAAGTAGTTAAAAAAATGAGAAATTTTGTGACAAACCAACAGGTGAAAAGTGGTATGTCTTTCAACATTTCAAGTAAAAAATCATTCCGTTTGAAAATCTTCTCAAAATAGTGTCATTAATCGTGTGTTTTCCAGTCGGTAATTCATCAGTTGAAAGTAACTCAGTCTGACTGATGAAAAGTAAAAAAACAAAGTTGAAACAGTTAAAGCTTTGTAAGGTCTACAAGTGAAAAGAAACTTTCATTCCTCATTTGAAGAACTTACTGATACTGTATCAGATCCTTAAAAAGATACATTCTTCAGACAAGTACTTGTAAAATGTGTGCGTTAGAGTTCAGTGTGTACAACAGGCCTATTATGCGAAAGAATTCCATGCATGCGTCTGTATTGAAGTTGAATTCTTAGTGGCTATAATTATATACAGGAGCTACGTGTGTTTATGCATTTAACCGTTAATATAATCTATAAATTTAGTGTACAAAGTTCTATCATTGTATCTACTGTTAGATGTATTTTCTGTAACATTTCAACGGATAGTGACTAGATAAGCGTTTGTGGTTTTTCTTGAAATTGCCGATGTCCCCTGCTGGACCATAAAAAATCTGGGCAGGCTACGTGGGATGGAAGAGGTCTCGTATAAGTTCGTAGGAATGACTAGATTCTTATTTATTTTATTGGGTTATTTTACGACGCTGTATCAACATCTAGGTTATTTAGCGTCTGAATGAAATAAAGATGATAATGCCGGTGAAATGAGTCCGGGGTCCAGCACCGAAAGTTACCCAGCATTTGCTAGTATTGGGTTGAGGGGAAAACCCCGGAAAAAACCTCAACCAGATAACTTGCCCCGACCGGGATTCGAACCCGGCCCACCTGGTTTCGCGGCTAGAAGTGCTGACCGTTACTCCATTGGTGTGGACGGAATGACAAGATGGAAGATGGAAGAAGTAAAGAATTTACATTAACTTCTTCGCTGTATTCAAATCATGGCATTTCTGAACGGAGTTCGTAAATTATTATATTCATAATTTCACCACAATGTATAAATGATATGTTGTGTATAGATAGAAAAGAGAATTGAATTTTCATTTAGTCTGTTACTTAATGACTAGGGGTAGGATTCATATGCACTAAAAAACTGCAAAATATGCATGCACGTATACACTTAAAAATCACGATATATGTACTAAAAATAACATAATATGCACTCTTGAAGTTGAAAAAAATTAGCAAATTATTATTACTAATGGTTTTTCTGTTATATAATATGACGTTTCCGAGGTGGTGTTACAAACTTTCAGGGATGATGGCGAAGGGCACATGTATCAATTTGAGATAAGGAACCATGGTCCGGAAATGACTGAGTCGAAAGTTATATGAAAAAATAGGTGTGTGGAAATGGAATTGTAATTTGGCACCACGTGCCCTCCTTCCTTTAACTTTTGTAACAGTCGCGAAAAGATAGTATGGGCCGTGGGTACTTGATTGATTGATTCATTCATTCATTCATTCATTCATTTTAATCCATAGATCTTATATGAGCAAAGAAGCTTTAATATGTGGAACAAGTCAAAATTTTACAATATTACAATTACAATTTTTACAAATTTTTACAGTTTTACAATTAAGTAATTTTCTAAAATTTTTACAATTTTGTGCAATTTTTTACAATATTTTGGCGAGATGTAGTGAGATGAGGTGAGGTCTGAGGATTCGCCAAAAGATTACCCGGCATTTGCTTTTTGGTTGGGGAAAACCTTGGAAAAACCCAACCAGGTAATCAAATCAAAGGGGTTAATGTCGACTCGCCATAGACCATCCGGCTTCAGTCCCACGGCTGGAGAAAACCTCGGAAGAAACCATTCATTGAGACCAAAGGGGGATCCAACCCAAGCCCGAACGCAGCTACGGATCAGCAGCCCAGCGAGTCTGCCGACTGAGCTACATCGATGGCTCTACTAAAAATATACAATAATTACATAGACAATCAGATTATTAAATTTACAAACGCAAACGATCATTCATCAGTTGAGCTATTCCTTGGCGAAAACTATACAAATA
Source organism: Periplaneta americana (assembly GCF_040183065.1). Lineage (NCBI taxonomy): Eukaryota > Metazoa > Arthropoda > Insecta > Blattodea > Blattidae > Periplaneta > Periplaneta americana. The sequence goes on from NC_091132.1 coordinate 77,219,086, forward strand.
TATACAATACAAAGCAAGCAGATTAATTCAATTTACAAGCATACTTGATCTCTGCCATTGGTTGAATAGCAGTTACACTTCTCTCCCCCTCTACCGTCGATGTTTACATCTTCTCTCAGACATTATGGAACGAAGTATAGGTACATGCTGATCTGACCAGTAGTATCTGACGAGGAACGCCTACAGACAGATAGACGACTGTGAATATAACCGCTTCCTTTCGTATCTGGGAAATGTATGTGTGCTAACCTCATTATATAGCAATGAATTGTATTTTTATGCATTATAAATTGTCTATCCTGCTTAAAGTGAAGTATTATGTCAAAAAAAAATTAAAATTATTTGAATAGTAGAACTGAGGTGAAAGTGAAAGGCACTGTGCAATATTTCCAGCCCCATTTGAGCAACATTGACACATTTGCGTTCAGACAAATGAAGTAAAACGTGTTGACGTAATGCAGAGTAATGGACAGCAAATGTAATGCAGGATATAGATATTCCACAGTTCATTGTTATGAAACAAATGAATAGCACATTCAGCGCTCTTGGAAATAGGTTGGACTGAAATTTATCGCTCTTCGGAGCGTTAGGCATAACCTCGTGACGTCATATCGGAAATAGTGATTCCTGTTCCATGCTTTTGGGTTCGACTATGTTCTACGGACGCAGTTGCTTCGCAGAACATACAAATTCGTATTTTTACAAAATTTAAACTATTCTTGTGGTATGTCCCTACTTTGTACTTAGGAGCTTCCTGAACCGTGAACTTATAAAAACTATAAATTATTTGCAATTAAGAACAGTGTTTACTCTCTTGAGAATTAAAAATGTTAATATAATGTCATTGCTGTAGTGGTGGTGGTGGTGGTGGTGGTAACTTACAAATGGATTTTAAGGAACCCGCAGGTTCATTGCCGCCCTCACATATTTCTATTTAATCCTGTAGGATTATTTGATCCCGCCATCGGTCCCTATCCTATGTAAGATTAATCCACTCTCTATCATCATATACTACCTCCCTCAAATCCATTTTAATATTATCCTCCCATCTACGTCTCGGCCTCCCCAAAGTCTTTTTCCCTCCGGTCTCACAACTAACACTCTATATGCATTTCTGGATTCGCCCATACGTGCTACATGCCCTGCCTATCTAAAACATCTGGATTTAATGTTCCTAATTATATCAGGTGAAGAATACAATACGTGCAGTTCTGCGTTATGTAACTTTCTCCATTCTCCTGTAACTTCAACCCTCTTAGCACCAAATATTTTCCTAAATACCTTATTCTCAAACGCCCTTGATGTCTGTTCCTCTCTTAAAGTGAGAGTCCAAGTTTCACAACCATACAGAACAACCGGTAATAAAACTGTTTTATAAATTCTAACTTTCACAACTTTTGACAGCAGACTAGATGGCAAAGGCTTCTCAACCGAATAATAACAGACATTTCCCATATTTATTCTGCGTTTAATTTCTTCCCAAGTGTCATTTATATTTGTTACTGTTGCTCCGAGATATTTAAATTTTTCCACCTCTTTGTAGGATAGATCTCCAATTTTTATATTTCCATTTCGTACAATATTCTTGTCACGAGACATAATCATATACTTTATTTTTCGGCGTTCACTTTCAAACCTATCGCTTTACTTGTTTTAAGTAAAATTTCCGTGTTTTCCCTAATCATTTATGGATTTTATCCTAACATATTCACGTCATCCGCATAGACAAGAAACTGATGTAATCCGTTCAATTCCAAACCTTCTCTGTTATTCTGTACTTTCCTAATGGCATATTCTAGAGCGAAGTTAAAAAGTAAAGGTGATAGTGCATCTCCTTGCTTTACCCCGCAGTGAATTGGAAAAGCATCAGACAGAAACTGGCCTATATGGACTCTGCTGTAAGTTTCACTGAGACACATTTTAATTAATCGAACTAGTTTCTTGGGAATACCAAATTAAATCATGTTCAATGGACGCAGTTGCTTCGTAGAACATACAAATTCGTTTTTTACACAAGTTAATCTATTCTTATGGTGTGTTCCTACTTTGTAGTCAGGAGCTTCCTGAATTGTGAACTTATAAAGACTATATAGCCTATTATTTGCCATTAAGAACAGTAATAATAATAATAATAATAATAATAATAATAATAATAATAATAATAATAATAATTACTGTTGCGATCGTAAATTCGAATATTGCCTGAATTATTGAAGATTGTTCTTAATGAACGTTATGTGTTGATTTTTATTATTGAATTTAGGTTCTGCAATTGTCATGTGTGTAGTTTTTTCTCCTTCGGAGTTGAGCCTGCAGGCAAGCATCGCAGCTTAGGCTTATTGTGCAACCTCCCTATGTTGGAATGATTGTTGAAGTCCATTTAGGATCGTTTTCAAGCGCATGATTCACCGCATGTTGCCATCGTATCGATTCAGCCACAGCATCCAGTTCTGACTGGATACCGTTCCTCCGCCTGTCTGTGATATTATTCTACAGACTCCTCACATCGATGGCATCTGTTGGTACGTCATGTGGCTGAATCTGCTGCATCTTAAACCTGAAGGCCATGTCGCGTTCGATTCCACGGCTCACCAAGGCGCTACACTCCCCCGGGCACCCGCAGTCCGCTTATTAATACCCTGTGACTTCTCTGGATATGTGCAGCTCCAGCAGACAGATGCCATCTGTACTGTAGGTGTATCCTGGAACCACGTCCACCTGGTTAACCTGTAACTATTAAGATTATTAATGAAATGGTAATAATGAAGGTCCAACGCCGAAAGTTACCCAGAAATTCTGCTTCGAGTGGTTGAGGGAAAACCTCGGAAAAAAAACTCCAACCAGATAACTTGTCCCCATCGCGATTTGAACCCGGACCCGCCCATTTGACGGTTAAGAAAGCTAACCGTCATTTCACAGCGGTGGATTGTGTGTAGAGTTAATATTATCGGATAGGTAGAAAGGACAATTTCGAAATGGGTAAATGCATAGGAGAGAAAAAAGCCAGATTTCACAAGTCTGTATGGATGTCTGTGTCAGATGTCCTAATTCAGGTTAACTAATGCTAGACATTCACAAAGTTTGAATTCCTTGTTCATGTAGTTCATATGGCCCTAGGCCAGTGATATCAAAGTAAGCCCATTTTTTTACCTTGACGTCGTGCGCGGGCGTCAAGTGCTAGGTATGGAATGAGGAAGGGTTTTGTATATGACCAAGCAGCCTGTTGGATTAAGAAAACAGTGGTGCACAAATTTCAAACGGAACGTGAAATTTTATGTCGTTATTTTTATATGGCTTCTTTCTGTTTGATATTATCTATATTGTCTGTAAAACAAAAGTACTAACACCAATTTCTTAATATTGCAGTTGTGTTTTAAATCGTAATAACATAATAAAGAGTTAAGAAGGAATATTCACATAAATTCCATAGTAGTATAACTATACTGTACTAAGTGAATGAAACACATCATTCATAAAGAAAGTGATATTCCAAAAAAAGAGATTGAGTTTGTGCAGAGACCCGAAGTATAGTATAGTATACCTGCATTCGTGCCCTAACTGTAACCTGCAGAATTTCATCAACATTTTTTTTCATGTCAGTGACTTTTTTCTGAAGTGTAGAATTATATTTAATTTTAAAAATGAAACAAGAAATGTCTCAGGACTCAGGAGGTTTAGGTGATATTGGTGAGCAACTTCCTACCATCAGAATATTAAATTATTTTCAGGAAACCTGCTGAAGCTATAGAGCTGACATTTTACAAACTTGTGCACATATATTTTGTTTATGATGTAACAGTAGTTGCTTTGTTAATTCATTTACTTACAAACATTTTCCATACAGAATATTTTGAAAATTTGTAAAATACTATCTTCAGTAATACGTATTTACGGTATATTCGATTTACGCAAACATTGTTACAGCACCTGTAAGGCTACTAAATAAAAATCTGAAAATTTAACTTTTCTATAAAAGAAAGTTAAGAAAATAATCCTTTTGAATAAAAAAAAACAAAGTTGTGAAAAATGAGCATTAAAATTAAAACTTGCATTGTTATAATGCACTTACACTTCTCAGACAAATCTAAAAATTTACATGGATACAGTTTTAATAAGTTCTCTTCCCTTTATTCATTGAATCAGTGCTGGCGATCCCTGTATATAGCTCGATCAAGCGGCATATACTACCTCTTTCGTCTGTCTCTTTCCTTTCCTCTATAAAGCGCTCAGGCTCTCCTGAGCTATAAAGCGCGCGCTTGCGACTATGGGCATCAATTGACATGACTCCCCTAGACCATTGAGTAATGAAGCAGGAAGGAAATAGGCTATCCATTTCCCATACAAAAGAGATAAATATGTCCGAAATAGAGCCTCTGAATTTCTACGAAGTAATATTCAAATATTAAAATTATTATTTATTTAAGTGATAAATATAACCCTTGCGTGTAAGTCACAAAATGTCACCGGCGAATCGTTAACAGCTAACGAGGTAAATATGCGTTTAACTACATAAATAATTTTTAAATAAGAGAAATAGAGATGGATAAAGGATGTGATGTATCACAAGAAACCAGCTATATTATTGGAACTACATGAAGAAATTGAAGTGGGTTGTACAGTCATCACATTGGACACATTGATTAATATTGCACATGGAACAGTTAATCGAACCCAGAAGTGTCTGAATGCTAATGGGGAGCACTTCAAGCACTTATTGTGATAGCAGTTGTTAAACATGTCTCACAGCCATCCCTTGATGTTTGTGTCAGTTTATTACCGAAGGTTTTTGCTCAGATACAGGGTTAGTCAGGAGGAGATGTACATGGTTTGAGGGGTGATAATATTGGTAATTCTGAACAACAAAAAAAGCTTATATGAACAATATCCTATTCTTAACGTTTTCGGAGAAAACTAATGGAAACAATGAAGGACGGGAAAAGTGTAGGTGATAAATTAAAACATTGTTCCTTATTTTCTGTTTAATTGTGTACTTTTTTTTTTTTAGAGAACATGTTCAAAAAGTCCACCGTCAACTTCAATGCACTTTGCAGCTCTTGTATACAGATGCTGTGTTTCTGATCTGAGCTGATTCGGACAATCCTTTACTTAAGCACAAGCATGTAAAATGCAAGCGAGAAGTTCCTCCCTGTTTCCACTTTCCGCTGTTAAGGCAATCCCACACACAGTAATCCAATAGAGTAAAGTCGGGTGACCTCGGTGGCCATGAAATGATTTCATCGCGACCAAGCCAATGCCCAGGATACGTTTCATTTATCTTACTACAATCTAATATTGTTTTGGTTGCGTTCGAATGTGAGTGCTAATGAAATACATGAGATTGACGCCCGTGATTTCCAAACAGTTGTATATCAGATATTGTTAAGAACAGGGCATATGTTCATATAAACGTTTTTGTTCAGAATCACCAATGTTATCTCCCCTCACAACATGTACTTTTCCTCATGACTCACTCTGTATTTTGTGTATAGGGTAAGGTTGCCTATATCGCACCACTTCAGCATTTATAATTTTTATTGAACAATACAATTTTTATTTTCTCCATTCCTTTACAGAGATACATTCCCAGAACATTTACCTTTGATGTAAAAAAAGAATCCTTGAATTTGATTTAATATTTTTTAATTAAAATGACATTTTCGAAACACATGTCAGTGGTGCCATTTAGGCAACTAGTTTCCTAAATAGCACCTGCGGTTTCTTAAATCGCACCTCATTAACTGCAGGGAACAGGATGAAGGAAAGCTTTTAATATTGAACATACTGAAGAGTATTTGAATGAATAATGTAATAAATGCAAATTACAAGTTTATTGAAATTAATGAAAGAGAGTAACGCATCTTCAAATGAAATTGAAAAAGTAGAGCGTAAATTACGTAACATTTTAACTTTCTGAATGCGTTTTTTATTGTTATACATTTGCCATGTGCTTCACCAGACAGTTCAGACTATAAACTGCGTCACCTTTTCACCACCATTATCTCGAAGCCACCTAAGAACTGCTTCATGATATAGTTGTCTGAAGTGATTTGAAGATATAAACATCTCAAGGCTGGGCGTATGAGTATTATGACAAGGAAGCTGAAACAGGAGCATACCATTTTCCCGAGATAATCTAGCTTCTAAATTTTTGGAATGGGTCGTATAGGTGGACATACAGAAGCACTACTTTTTTCTATGGCAGGTTTAAGTGGCAAATAAAATGTTTGAGCTATTCGACAAATAGTTCACTGTTGGTGTAACCTAATTCAGAGCAAACAAATAACGATCCTGGAGGAGCACCAGCTGATAATGAAGGATGCAATGTTTGACGTTTAAAAATTATCACAGGTGGCACAAAATACCTGGTGCGCTTGTACAACACACACTTGTTGTATTAACGCCCTTTTCACCACTTGATATTGCACCCATTTGATGCATTCCTAGTTCAGTTAAAATTTGTGGGGCCTTCTTTTGTACGGTTAGAATTGCTACAGTTGGTCATATCGCACCGGTGCGAATTAGGCACCTACAAAGTGGTGCGAATTGAGAAACTACACCATAAGTTATTATTTCCTTCATTCTAGCCTATAATCACCACATGTTCGAAAGTCCTACTAAGTTAAATGTTATTTAATACGTCTTTAAACGAATAACATCTTAAGATTATGGTTTCCTTTGCATACAAATCCGTTATTTAGTTACAAAGTGTTAGCTAAATATACATCCACCTGAGCGATTATATTAGATACACTATCACCACGCTGCTGACACAAAGAAGTGGCAGAAATCAAGTGACATGGTGGAAGTTAATATGGTAGATTGTAACAATATCACTAGATGCCACACTAATATAGTAATTTGTTTTAAACTAGCGATTTAGGAAGCGGTGTGATTTATGCTACTCTACCCTACATTTTTGCACCCCTCTGTATAAAAAAGGAGCGAAGAATTGTATGGAACCAATATTAGAAAAACATGTAAAGAAGTTTCTACACAATAAAACCATAGTGGCAACTTGAGAAAAGTTCTAAATTTCAAATTTGAAGCCCGAGTGCTGCACTACTATTTTAAGAAAAATTTCTAAATAATAGAATTATTCTGTGGGAAATTAGGTTGATGACATTAATAAAATGGCGGCTCAAGAAGAAATGTGCTTGACCTCTTGAAGCTGCATTCCTGTGGAAACACTCTATTGAGCACCGTGCCAGTATTTTGGACGGCGGCTCCACGTGCGTGCTGCACAATCGTATTGGCGCCGTAAGTAGGACAGCACACCACGAGTAACTTCCGGGTGCGTATATTGATTGCACCAACACAGCACGAAATTAACTTCCGACTCCTTCTTGTGCTGGACACGAAGTAGGCCAATAATGGAGCTCCACGGGGGTGGGGGGTAATCCTCTATGAGAAGTCATTGAGCTTAATCTGCCTTTACAGCCGAGGTTCCATGCTGTTTGCTGACGATTTGTCACCAAAGGGATATCAGATGTATTCCTAGAAAAACCTGCGAGATTTCTTGTAGACAGGCAAACAGTGGATACTATACTTACTACTGTTTTAGATTCTTTTAATATTGCCTCACTTACATTGTTCTATATCACTTAAATAAGATCTAGATGCGCGTTATATTTGTTTCAAATACCGTATTTCATGCATAAAGCTCTCCTCGTGTAATTCTCCCCTCAAGATATTTGATTAAAATGTTGAAATTAAATTAAATACAGGATGTTTCCGAGGTGGTGTTACAAACTTTCAGGGATGATGGCGAAGGGCACATGTATGAATTTGAGATAAGGAACCCTGGTCCGGAAATGACCGAGTCGAAAGTTACAAGGAAATATATTTGTGTGGAAATGAAATAATTTTATTCCTCTGTACACCTTATTTATGTGTATTTATCTGTACATCTTACACATACTGTATTCATCTGACGTTGTTTACGTTGTCTACTTACAGTATTCCATTCAGTGCGCTCTCTGAGGGATGGGGACAGGAAACTACACTAAAGCAATGGAGATAGCATAATGTGCAACGGACATGGTCGGTCCTGATATGCACGTCTGTAGACAGCAGTGTATGGGTACAAGTTGCAGTGTCCAGCCGATTAGTCCTAGTGAAATGAGGAGTACACGAGAGCGGAATAAGCAAACCTGATTTTCGAATACGGATGAGCCAATTGGAACAATAGACAAGCTCACAGATTGTATCGGGACAAGTACCCAAGTAGGAGACATCTGGCCCATATCATTTTTCCACGACTGTTTCAAAGGTTAAGGGAAGGAGGGCACGTGGTGTCAAATTACAATTCCATTTCCACACAACTACTTTTGCTTATAACTTTCGATTCAGTCATTTCCGGAACATGGTTCCTTCTCTCAGATTGATACATGTGCCCTTCGCCATCATCCCTGAAACTTTGTAACACCACCTCGGAAACACCTTGCATAGGCCTATCATATGTCCGTCCCGTCCAATGACACTTAAATTCCTTTCAACCAGTTTGTAGTGGAAAGTTTTCTACGGCATTTATTTCGCATTTGTCACTTTTCGACTATAAATACGAAGACTCAAAGATCTCCTAACAATAGACCTTTGCCTGATCCGTCTAATCTGTACAGTCTCTTTCTAGTTTGTCTCTCTTTGTATCTCCATTACAAGTGCCGAGTTTGACCACTGAGGAAGTTATTAAGAAAAGTAAAAAAGAAAATAGCATTTCCTGTGCTACTGATAGGTCCGAAGATGATATATTGTGAAATAATGAAAATGTACAAAATGATGTCTTATCGGAATCAGATGTATGACAAGTCTGAGGATTCAGATGAAAGTAATTACAAGAGGTGAGGTGACGGGAATGCTGCTATCTGCAACGCCGCGCTCTGGCCCTGTACTTTCCATGTGTTTCACTAGTAAAGTCATAAGTCGCTTCTTTAGTTGCGACATTTGTAGTTCGTTAGAATTTTATTCTGTAATGTACAGCAGTGTGTTTAAATGTTTACCGTAATGTTTCCTCATAGTACTTGATTTAAATTAATTTATTCTTGTACTAGCCATACCAATGCGCTTCGCTGCACTTGTTAGAAATAAATATTATTGGCTTAAATCTAAATACAGTTTTGTAATTACCTAATGAATAAAAGCTTTTTGTATGTTGTAAGTCTTTTGCTCCTGAATCATTTTCAAAGTTGTATTTAAAACTATGAATTTAACTGTTATTATCATGCATTAGCAGCAGCCACCGGCGTTTCTCAGTCGATTAAGACACATGACTGCCGGTCTAAAGTTGCTCTCTGGCGCGGATTGGATTCCCGCTTGGGCTGATTACCTGGTTGGGTTTTTCCGAGGTTTTCCCCAACCGTAAGGTGAATGTCAGGTAATTTATGGCGAATACTCGGCCTCATATTGCCAAATACCACCTCACTATCACCAATATCATCGACGCTAAATAATCTCGTAGTTGATACAACGTCGTTAAATTATCAACTTAAAAAATCATGCAATAGCCTACTTTCCGGAGTTGTTCAGTTAATTCTACTTATAAGATTGATACTATATTATACCTAATAGACAATATTGGTCAGCGTCTGAAATGAAATATATTTGTAAGAACTGAGAGCTCATACTCTAAGCTGGAAGAACACTTTCAATTAAATGATAAGCCTACACTACAGAATAAGATGCAACTTCGATTAAAGTATGAAGGATATTGGTGTTCATGAAACCGAGTAATTATGTAGTGCCCATCCGCATAGAGCAATGTAATGTAACAAATGACTTTTTTATTATCGTTTCTGTTTGAAATATGTTCGCACCTTCTAAAATTAAACAAAAATGGTGGAACTTAATAACTCTGATTAATTTCAGCCGTAAATTGACTTATTATTATCCTTACTCTTATCTTGACTATATGCTTCGCATTAGTCCGAGCATCCATGACAGATTATTTTGACACCAGAGTGGTTTTTCCTCTACCCGCGGGGAATCCATTCTCCTATATAGTGGACAAAAACGCTTTGATTCTCGCCACACGGAAACAATAATAGACAGGTAGGGGAGACCTGTCTATAGTGGTCCCCCGGGGTAAAGTGATACCCTCTACTTATCTCTCCAGTTGGTGCTGCCATCTCCGTTTAGAGTTCCGTAGTACTTCCTTCTATATCCAGCCATTACGTACGTGTCTGCTGAAGTGTTTGGACGTGTTAAATGATAAGATACAGAGAAAAGTCCATTTTTTGAAGATCTGATGTAAGGTAAGCTTCCTGTTTCATAGCACTGTACGTTCTGTCATTAGGAGAGTTACTATATAAAGTTATTGCTCAAGTAAGACCCAGTTCTATACTACATATTTCAATGTTTATCGAAACTATACAAGATGGTATCCGTCCGTAGCCATGACTTTGTTTAAAATAGAACGGTCGGGGTAACGTGGTCCCCATTTTTTTCTAGGGGACCATTTTGCCCCAGAAATTGTTAAATTCGTGACTATTTCTTTGTTGTTGCAGAATACAGATAAAATGTCTAGAAATCGACCCCGCAAAAGTTCCCAATAGAGCGGAGTCCAACAAAAATGCGCGAGGCTATCAGGTGTGTTAGGAAGGGTGAAACGGGCTGCAAAAAAGCCAGCAAATTATTCGGAATTCCAAGAATGACTCTTAAGAGAAGAGTAATGAATTCGAACCAAGACACAGTTTTAGGTCAGTAAACTTTTGGAGAGGCTTAGCTACGAGCAGCAACACCTACAAATGCAATAAATGGCTTCAAAAAATGTGGATTATATCCTCTTGATCAAGATGTTTTTGATGATACGGATTTCGCTCCATCGTTGCCTACTGACAGGCCTCTCAATCATGTAGAATCTTCTAACGATTCAGAAACCTTGCCTGTTGACCCAGTTCCATCCACATCCTCAGATACGCCTAATGATGGTTCCATTATCATTCTTCCTGCAGCAATTTCTCCCCAGCCTAGTTCATCCTTCACAGTAAATCTGGAAGATATCAGTTCTCACCCAAATCCACTATTGCCCGTTCCCAAAAGAGAAAAACAGGTTCAGCTGAAATCCTGACCAGTAGTCCGTATAAAAATCAATTGGCTCAAGAAAGAGAGGACAAAGGAGCCAAAGATAAAACTAAGAACAAACAGTCCACAATAAAGAGAGTGCGGAGAAATATTATGAAAAATAATCACATAGAAACTAAGAAACAGCGACAGAAACGACGAAGGTCGGTCTTCGTGAAGAAACAAGCAGCGAGGAAGGAAGTGATAATGATGATACGGAGTGCATTTTCTGAGGTTAACCGGAAGTGAAGGATGGATACGTTGTTCATCATGCTTAGAATGGGCTCACAAGGAATGTGCTGTGTTTGAATATGATGGCAGCGACGATTTCAAATGTCATTTTTGTGTAAATAAACTTAAAATATAAAAAAATGTTTACAATAACTTCTTTATTATCCTAATTCTACTTTCTATGCTATGTTATTTTTTTAAAACTAAGACAGGTTTTGTGTATGAATGTTGACAGCGTTCCTTTTTCCATTGTGCTATGTTCTACTTTCACTACTATATTTTGTTTTTGTCTTTTTGCAATGTGAATTAATGGTGCACTATTCGATAAAAACGCTTAATATACATTTTTTGTCGAAAAAATTCATAATATAACTGTAATCATTCATTTAGAAATATCTTTATTTTTGGGGGACCACATTACCCAGGGCCTGGGGTAAAGTGGTCAATGTGCAGACAAACAAAAAATTCTTGATTGCATAAAAAATTGAATTAGTAAACAATTCGTAATGATTGCATTAAAAAGGGGAAGGAAACGTCTTTTTAGTAGCAAAGATTGTGAGAGGAAAACAAAGCTAATTTACGTTCTGTAGCTTATTTTCTCTTAAGGTGACCACTTTGCCCCAGTCTCCCCTAGGTGGGCGTGCGAATAGCACGTGCTACTCATAGACTAATTATCACCACATGGAAGCAATATGAGCCACTCTGGCTGTCAAACAGTTGTTCTGCACCTGTTATTCGTACTCTCTCACGTTCTTAACCCTTCATTTTGACTAGGTACAGGTAACAGTTGAACTCTGATGGCACGTAATATGACATATATTAGAACAACGAGTTTTTATGTACAGTAATTTTGTAAAAACGAAGTCCGAAGTAACACCAGGAAGTGTTCACAGATTCTGCTGTTCCAAATTCATCGAGTGTGCGGGATAGAGTTAAGATATTAAGAGAGACTTCTTAAAAGACAAGAAATTTCAGCTGGCGCCGCAGAGTTCTCACTAAAGAAAATTTAGATGACATTGCTGCGAAAATCTGAGACTTTCTACACAGAAGGTTGGTGTATCTAAAATCTTCAGTTGCTTAAAGAGTTAGGTACAGCTTACAGCAGTAACATTTTGAAAATATTCAACATTTTTTTCCTCCATTACTGTATCCTGAACTATAATTAAAATTCGTATGTGTAAAATACTGTCCTTCTGATATATGAAAAAAAATATATATATTTTTGCGATTTAAAAAAAATTATTTACATTTTTTTTTTGTTTTCTTGTTTTTTTTTTTTTTCGAAATTCAGTTTATTGTGCAGTGATGAAGTGTTTCCCACTTAACTAAAAAAAAACTATCCAACATTCTGTGATGAATTTTTTTGTGTGTATTTATGCAGGTCATATTTACAACATGATGCAAGATCACTTCTCTACCTTTGATAGATTGTCTGATAAAAATAAATTCATTTTAAAAAATGATCACACATCAGTAGTTTCTTCTAACACAAAATAAAATATATTATTTATTAATGAATGTAGTTGAAAGAGCATGATATTGTAAACATGAGTTTTAGCAATAAAATAAGAGAGAGAGAATATGAAAATTTTAACAATTTTATGAGTTATGAGGGAAACGCTTCATCACTGCACAGTAAACCGCCACCATTTATAATTTTGAAAAAATATATATTATTTTTTTAAATCGTAAAAATATATTTTTTTTTTTTTCATATAGCAGAAGGACTGCGTTTCATACGTACCCATTTTCATTATTGTACAAGAGACATTAATGGAGGAAAAAATGTTTAATATTTCCCAAAATTTTACTGCTGTAAGCTGTACCTAACCTCTTAAATGGAAGCCATATACGACAATGTAAGTGTATGAATTGCAACCTGGAGATCCTGACTTCAGTAAATGAGTGTTGAAGGGTGTTCGTATCAATACGAATGAAACGTGAAAAACAACTGTTTGCCCGCCAGACTTCCTCGTATTGCTTTCATGTGGTGAGAACTATGTCTAATGATAAAACGTACGTACTATTCGCTACCCGGCTATTAACTGCTTCTGTATGGCGGCAATCCCAGCGTTCTCGTCCTCCTAGACGGGAGAGTGAATTCATCGCTAGTAGGGGAAGAATCTCTCTGTATGTAGAATGTTTCATCGATATCTATAATAATAACAGTAACAATTTTATTCTCCGCTCCACCGATCCTTCATCAGAAAAATAAATGTTTGTGATGATAACGTAATTTACCATCGATTTACTTCATAGATGTACTTCATGTAATTTCTTTTCAATTTTACTTCGCTAAGTTTGTAGTGCAGTTGTATAGTATTTCTTGGTGAGTGTAAAAAGGATTAATTTATAAGAACCTCTTGCACTTGTGCAATAGCAACATGTAAAAACAGAGGGAAAAATTGTGATGATAAAAACATAATTTACTATCGAGTTCGTGACAGGTGGATATATTTTCGTAAAACAACAGGTAGTTTTAGATCTGAAATATAGTACATTTGATCGATCATTTTGATAATTCTAATTTTGGTCGCGATCTTAAAGCAGAATTATTAGGGTAACTAGAAAAACTGAAACTAAAGAATTCGGCCGAACCTCATTAAATTTATTGTTATGTAGTAATACACAGCGCGATATCAGAAAGGGTGAACGCGATGCAATATTTTATTTAAGCTACTGGAAAAACTCTTGTGTGAAATTTTTGAGCCATGTATTGTACAGTAGTGGCAAAAAAAAAACCGGACCGACGGATTAATCTAAGTCCCGGAAATGAGCCACTGCGCATGCCACGGCCGCATTCACAAGATATCGAGTAATCTATTGAAATTGTTGTAGTTTCGACTGCTGACATAGCCCATTTCGAAAGCCATTAGAAAATAAGTTGGTAAAATTCATGTTCTGGGAATAATAAGTTAATTGAATAGTAAAATATCGCTGCAATGGAAAAGTATTGGGAATAAATTTGAATAAGGAACAAAAAAAGTTTCCTTCCCAGGCAGGATTCGAACCACGAAAGTCTTAGTTACCAGTCTATAGTGGCTCTGGAGTGAACAAGGCTCTGAAATCAGCTACAAGGGTCGGTCCGGTTTTTTTTTGCCACTACTGTACATAAACTACATGTAGAGAAAAAACGTATTTAGATTTTTCAAATTTCTCCTCATGATGTATTACCAGTTTCATTTTGGTGCAGAGGTTACCATCTGTATGTGATTGAAAATGGTAAAAATTTCACTCGTCTCTCCCTTAACAAAAATGTTGATTTCCTCAATGACATGAAGGAAATCAACCATTCATTTTTATGCTCGACCATGCCGAAATGTAGTAATTATACACCTGGTAGTAGCCCCTTAATGCACCTCATTAAAGTACACCTATTCATTATAGTTCAGTTGTTCAGCCAATGAGAAATCACCATTGTAGCATTATAAAACCGCAAGTATCGATTATTCTCGGATATGCAATCGAAAGACAACTAGCGAAAAGTCACGGAGGCTGGAAATCCAATACTGTCGCAGAAGGTTATGTTCTGTTTCTATAATAATTAGCGTTAATTGTAAATAATATTCAAATAAATTCAATTTGTCATCTCGTTTTTCAAATCTAAATCAATTTCCAGGTTATATCAAGATTAATGTTAATGTTATTCTCTAGATTATATCAAGGTCAATGACATTCGTTTCTCGGAAAAAATCAATACTTTCGCGTCTGCGCACATCTCACAATTTAGAAGGTCAATTCCGCTTCTCACTTAGATAACCATAACATGAATACTTATGAATAATTTCAAATTAGAAATATGGTCGAGCATAAAAAGTCGTAAGAAATTTGTCTATAATGGGAATTAAGACGCTCGTATGAAAATTATATAAACAAACATACTCGCGTCTTAATTACTATCATTATAGGTTCGTTGCATTATGTACTATTATAATGTAATAATGCAAATATTATAAGCTGCGTGTTTTGTTTTAGTACTGTATGAGTTTTTATTATCGTGGAACATTTGTTCTGTTACTGCATCTTCACATGACAAGGTGGATGCAACCAGGCGCTCCTGTTCACATGAAAGAACAACTACGCTGTGTTTTAGTGTGTGACGCAAAACAAGAATCCAGCTGACAGACGAGGAGCGTGTTGCAAGAACAATTTTTCATTACGATCCCCTCCCTCACTGGTTGCTATGGCGACAGCATGCGCGTCGCCCGGCCATACGACGGCTCCAGGGCACCGAACCGTAGGCACGCTTCCATATGTCGACCCTAACCTTATAGGTATGCGTCATCACCATATTTAAAATATTTACAATACAAAAGAGAAAGTTAAACATTTTCATTTTCAGTTTTGGTTATATATACCGTGCCATGATTTTTCGTACGAACATAATGAAATCTAGTCTACAGTCGATGTTGTATTACGTTATTTCAGGGTTATAGCCTTCTTAAGGATCCAAGCAGGAGTTACTGCGGCTATAGAAGGATTTGGACGGCTGACCGGGGCTATAAAGTGGCTGTTGTCATGGTAACGACCTCACCTCGAGTAGGACTCGTCCACTTTCTAGCGCGGGATTCAGAGCGACTTGTGGATCAAATAATCTTCATAATGATTATCATACCCCTAAATGGACGTTAGAGCAGTAGACAACGGTAGTGGGATTCGAACCTATACTCCCCGGTTGGACGCGTTGTCATGAGTATGCATTAAAGAATGTAATGTACTGTATATCAAGACTGGCGACAGCGTGAATTTTGATCTATTAAGGGGAGGCAGAGGTGAAATTTTGAGCAAAAACTGAAGGAAAATGAAAATTTGGTTTTTTCCATTTTTATTACCTTTATTTTCATATTCCGATGTTAGTTTTTGATTTTGTGCCCTTTAAAAGTATGAAATTAAAACCAAGATAACTGTATTACTATATTATTCCCATAATAAACTAATACTTATCATTATTTATACACCTTCTCTGAACATATAAATAAAAAGAAATATTGAAAATTTCTTACAATATGGTGCATGGAGCATTTTATATCAAACGATATAAAGTTTTATAAAATTATTAATATTTACAGAACTATTGTACTTAGAAATTTGAAACTTGGTATGTCCATTATTAATAACATACTTAGTATCCATGATCAATTTCAAACAAATCGGATAAATTTTGTGGATTTTGAAATATTCACCTCTGCCTCCCCTTAAACGAGGAATCTGTGTCCTTTGAATTATTGAAAGTGAAATAATACAGAGAACAACAAAAATCGTTAGGAAATAAAGTGTCAATTATGCATATAATAAATTTAACGAGTAATAAAATAATGTTATTGATAAAATAAACAGAAATAAATTAATAATTAAAAGTATACAAATATATATATATATATATATATATATATATATATATATATATATATATATATATATATATATGTGTGTGTGTGTGTGTGTGTGTGTGTGTGTGTGTGTGTGTGTATATATATATATGTGTGTGTATATGTGTATATATATATAGAGAGAGAGAGAGAGAGAAATAATAATGAAATGAATAGGAAAAAGATGTAATAAAATTGTAATGAAGAAGAAAATAATAATGTAAGAAAGAGAGCGGCACAAAATAAGTAAAGAACAAAAGAAAAATTTAAAAAGAACGAATGATTAAAAAAAACGAATAATAATGAGATAAATATTTTTCAGACGAAAGATGAGTAAGTTAACAGATATAAGAAAGAAAGAAAGGTAACAAGAGGGACAGAGAACTAATTAAATAAGGAAAGAGAAATGGGGAAGAATGGAGGAAAGGAAAAAGTAAATAAAAGAGACAGAACGAAGAGGAAAAGCCAAAGGAGAAACATAGAGACGAGAACGGGAAGAAAAGGAAGAAGAAAAAGAAACAGAAAAAAGAGGGCGAGAACAAATTAGAAAAGAAATAAAGTGAGCGAAAAGTGTGTGAGAATAGAAGGAATAAGAAAAAGAAAGTGGAAAAAGTGTTGCAAGAGAAGGAAAAACAAAAAGTGGAAAAAGAATTTGAGAATATAACGAAAAAGGACAATGGGAAAATATTGTGAGATAAGGAGGAAAAATAGTGAAAGTAGAGCTTGAGAACATAAGGAAGAAGAATGTGAGAAAAGAGTGCGAGAAGAAAGAAGAAAAAGTCTGGAGAAATTGAGAGAACGGAAGAAAGAAGAAATATAAATCGAGAACAGAAGGAAGAAGAAAAAGAAAATGAGGAAAGAGTTTAAGAACATAAGGAAGAAGGAGAAGAAATGGAGAAAATTGTGAGAACAGTAGAAAGAATGAAAATAAAATGACATAAGTGTGAGAACAGAGTGAAGAAAAAATTGAGAACAGAAGGAAGAAGAAACATGAAGTAAGAATAGAGTTTGAGAACATAAAAAGAAGAATAAGAAAGTGGGAAATGTGAGAACAGGAGGAAGAAGGAAAAGAAAGTGAGAATAGAGTTTGAGAAAGAGAGAAGAAGAAAGAGAAAGTGAGAATAGCAGGAAGAAGAAAAAGAAAGTGAGAATAGAGTTTCGGAAAATAAGGATGAATACGAAAGTGGGAAGTGTGAGAACAGGAGGAAGAAGGAAAAGAAAGTGACGAAAGTTTGAGAAAGAGAGAAGAAGAAAAAGAAAGTGAGAACAGGAGGAAGAAGGAAAAGAAAGTGACGAAAGTTTGAGAAAGAGAGGAGAAAAAGAAAGTGAGAACAGCAGGAAGACGATAAAGAAAGTCAGAATAGAATTTGAGAACATAAGGAGGAGGAATAAGAAAGTGAGAAGTTTGAGAACACAAGGAAAAGAACGTGACAAGAGTTTCAGAAAGAGAGAGGAAGAAAAAGAAAGTGAGAACAGCGGGAAGAACAAAAAGAAAGTGAAAATAGAGTTTGAGAACACAAGGAGGGAGAATAAGAAGTGAGAAGTGTGAGAACGGGAGGAAGAAGGAAGAGAAAGTGACGGGTGTGAGAACAAAGGGAAAAAGAAAAAGAAAGTAGGAGAACAGTGTGACAAAAGAAAGGAAGAAAAGATAGGAAAGAGAGTGAGAACAGAAGGAAGAAGGGAAAGAAAGATATAAAAGTAAGAGAGAGAAGTGATTGAGAACAAAAATAAGAAGGAAAAGAAAGAGGGAAAAGAGAATAAAGGACAAAAGGAAGAACAGTAAAAAAGAGAGAACAAAGGAAAGGACAAAAGATGGAAAAGAATGAGGAAAACTAGAATGACAACAAAAGAAAGAAGGAAGGCAGGAAAGTGAAAAAGAGAGTGAGAAAAAAGTGAAGAAGGAAAAAAAGAGAAAAGAGAAAAGTGAGGGAAAACAAAAAAGGGGAATGAAAACGAAATTAGTAAGAAGTAGAAAGATAAAATGAGAGTGAGGACAAAAGGAAGTGAGATGAAATGAGGAAAATAAAGATAGCGAAAAGAGAAGAAAGGGAGATGGAATGTGGAAAAGAAAAATAGTGAGAACGAAAGCACAGTCTAATATATACAGTCACGAAGCTCAATACGTAGTAAATATGCATCCATAGCTGTTAACCACTAGGATCGCTACTATCGTCTCATTATACACAATGCGAAATAGTACCGGCAAAGTCTATTGTTCCTAGCACCCTCACAACTCAAGCTTCGTGACTGTATATACTAGTCTGTGACGAAAGGAAGGTAGAAAAAAGACAGAATGATGAAACTAAAAAAGGTAGGAAAATAAAAATTGACGGACTTAACAAGGAAAAAAAAATCGGTAAATAGAGGTAAGAAAGAGAGAAATAAAGAAGAAGAAGAAACAGGAGAGAGTGACTTGATGAAAGCTTGAACAGAAGATGTAAGACAGGAATATCTATAGGGAGATGCGGCTGAGGAAAGTGGAAGCACGTGCGGCCTTACGAGACGATTCAGGTCGGGTCACCTCGTTTATAATGAATATGGTGACGAACAGGGCTGGCCATAGTACTGTTAATTTGAGCCCTTTGATATTTGGCTTAGGTCCTTTAAGTTTTTTTTTTTTAAGTTGGTTATTTAACGACGCAGTACCAACTACTAGGTTATATTATAGCGTCGATGAGATTGGTGATAGCGAGATGGTATTTGGCGAGATGAGGCCGAGGATTCGCCATAGATTACCTGGCATTTATCTTATAGTTGGAAAAACCTCGGAAAAAACCCAATCGGATAACCAGCCCAAGCGGGGATCGAACCCGCGCCCGAGCGCAATTTCAGACCGGGAGGCAAGCGCCTTAACCGACTGAGCCACTCCGTTGGCCTCTTTAAGTTTCGATGGATTTATAACGATGATATTCTTTTGTCTTCCTCTATAACTTGGTGTGATCTACTTCAGGTAAAAGTATTGAAAATGACGATCTGTGACTTAATTAACATTTCCTCTTCATTGTCATTAATTTTGTTAATTATTTTGAAAATGCTCCTTTCAGGCGAGGAAGGCACTGCTGTCATTAATGTCATGGGCAGGAGCGGTGGACTGAGGAATAAGAGACGAATACTTACGTGATATAATTATGTGATTTAGTTTTACTCGGAAATATCCTATGCGATAAGACTGGTATACGCTTTGAAATTATAATGTATATTCGGTTGAAGGATCAATTCGCACATACTTAATTGCAAATGGCTCTTCTAGAGAATCTGGAGGTTCATTGCCGCCCTCACATAAGCCCGCCATCGGTTCCCTATTCTGAGCAAGATTAATCCAGTTCCTATCATCATGTCCCACCTCTCTGAAATCCATTTGAATATTTTCCTCGGCCTCCACAAAGATATTTTGTGCGAGATCGTCCGTATTTGCTTGGTTTCCGCACAAAACCAATCCGCGGTAAGTCTATAATTCCACATTCAGTATTCCCAACCTAACACACATAACAATTTCCCTCTTCTTACCGCTTAAGTGACATATTGATGTTACTGCTTTAGGCTTCTAACATATTATTTTTAGAGACGTTCAATATAGTAATAATTATAAATTGGAAACTTACCACTGCAATTTCACCTAAATTGCACTGTTAATTATTGTTTTTAAATATTTGCAAAAATTAAGTAAACTCTACAACTCCACTAAAGTTACTGCATTCATGATGCAAGTAACATTAAAGAAGCCGTGAAAAAATCAACAAGATTCCAGATGCCGATGTTATTACTGCAATATGTTATATAAATAATATTGTTAAAATATTAAAATGAAAAATAAATCATTACATAACCTTACCGTTTGTTTTAAGTTCGCATTTATGGACTGGGGGGAAAAAAAGACAGACATATATCACGACTTGCTGGAGTATAGTAAACACAGAAAACATTTTAAAGCAACAATGTTGAAGATAAATATTTTTGTTTTACAAATTTTCCGTCATTGAACAGAAACCAAGATGGAGATTTCATTGCAACTAATTAGAAATTCCTCTTTCAGGTATGTAATAAACGATCTTCGCACAAAATAATGTACGATACACGAGCGGTATGTTTTCTTTCAATTCTCGGAAATTAAAAAAGCTCAACTACGTTTCGCTTTTTCAAACTTTTCCTCGAACATGAAAACTTCAACATACCGCTCTTGTAACGCATATTACTATTTCCCTCCGGCCTCTCAACTAACAGTCTATATTATGAATTTCAGGATTCACTCATACGTGCTACGTGCCCTGCCCATCTAAAGCGTTGGATTTAATGTTCCTAATTGAAGACATCCCTCGAATAAGGGTGTAGCCAAAAAATTTTATGTTATAAATGAAAGCTTCATAATTAATTTGTCTACAGAAATTACATATTTAATTAATTTGATGTTACACCATTTTTCGAGGGAAGTCTTCATTATGTCAGGTGAAGAATACAATGCGTACAATTCTGAGTTGTGTAACTTTCTCCATTCTCTTGTAACTTCATCCTACTTGGTGACAAATATTTTTCCAAACATCTTATTCTCAAACACATTTAGCCTCTAAAAGTGAGAGTAAGTTTCACAACTATACAGAACAACCGGTAATATAACTGTTTTATAAATTCTGTCTATTTTTTTTAAAGCTGACTGAATTACGAAAGCTTCTCAACCGAATAATAACAGGCATTTCCCATATTTATTCTGTGTTTAATTTCCTCCCGAGTGTCATTTGTATCCGTTACGGTTGTTCCGAGATATTTGAATTTTTCTACATTTTCAAACGACAGACAAATTTCCAATTTTTATATATCCATTTCGTACTATGTTCCGGTCACGAGACATAATCATATACTTTGTCTTTTCAGGATTTACTTCCAAACCTATATCTTTACTTGCTTCCCTAATATTTTGTGGATTTTCTCCTAACATATTCATATCATCGGCATAGACAAGCAGCTGATATAACTCGTTCAATTCCACTCTCTGTTATCCTGGACTTTCCTAATGGCATATTCTAGAGCAAAGTCAAAAAAGTATAGGTGATAGTTGATCTACTTGCTTCAGCCCGCAGTGATTTGGAAAAGCATGAAATAGAAATTAGCCTATAATTATGGACTCTGCTGTACGTTTCACTGAGACACATTTTAATTAATCGAACTAGTTTTTTTGGGAATGCCAAATTCAATAAGTATATATAAAACTTCTCTCTTAACCGAGTCATATGACTTTTTGGAACCTGTGAATAACGCATGAGTTTATAAGATCATGGTTGTCGCAAGAAAAATAAAGAAGGTAAACTTGCGAATTCTAAATGAGGCAGTAGAGCAAGTGAACAGCTTCAAATATTTGGAGTGTAGCTACTATAAGCAGTAACATCAGCTGCAGCCAGAATGTCAAAAGGAAGATAGCAATGACAAAGGAAACTTTTAATAGAAAAAAGAGCATCTTCTGCGGCTTTCTGGAGAAAGAACTAAGGAAGAGACTAGCGAAGTGCTTTGCATGGAGTGTGGCATTGTATGAGGGAGAAACATGGACATACGACGAAGTGAAGAGAAGCGGCTAGAAGCATTCGAAATGTGGATAAGGAGAAAGATGGAGCGTGTTAAGTGAACGACAGAATAAGAACCAAAACTGTGTCTGGAAAAAGTGGATGAATAAAGAATTATGCTGAAAATGATCAGAAAGCGGAAAATGAATTGGCTGGATCACTGGTTGAGAATGAACTGCCTTCTGAAGGATGCACTGGAGAAAATGGTGACCGGAAGAAGAGCTCTGGACAGAAGAAGATATCAGATGATAGACGACATTAAGATATATGGATTATATGAGGAGACAATGAGGAAGGCAGAAAACAGGAAAGACTGACGAATTGTAGGTTTGCAGTGAAAGACCTTCCCTTGGTCAGAACACTATGAATGAATGAACCATATTACAAATAATATGTCTATTTCATTTGACTGCTCTTGGCAACACTCACTCAAACTTAAATACAACAGTTGCATCAGCGAATATGAATATAAAGAATGGACACTAAGCGAATTTCCCTGGTTTGTTTTTCTGCGCGCATGCGCTCCGTTAGCGTAGAATTTCACTTTCGAACACTAGAGGTCATGTAATCGAACACCTGCGAACGGTAACAGCAGTTCTGATTCGCTGGAAAGTCTGGTGAAAAGTGTTCTGCTGTCGACTGCTGGTGCGATATCAGCGCCAATTCTAGGGAAAAAGACGGAACCTCCCGCTGATGCAGATGGAGCTGGTTTGAAGGTCACTGAAATAAGGCACTACTTCATTAATCGGTCTGTCTCCGTGAAGTGCAGATGTGTTCATTATCCTCTCTTATCATCCATTATTAATTTAAGTCTTTTAAGGGGACTAGGTAGTCTGAACATATGGCTTTTGCGTATGAGTGAAAATATTTCATTACTACACTTCAACTTCTGAATCTATAAATTTGCAATTTTTACAGGAAACACACAATATTTTGGTTTTTGGATTACCTTTTTACCTCATAAACACCAGTGTGTAATAATAATGTTTCGATAATTGTGTGTAGACATAGTTATTAGGTGTAGTCATAGTAGATGATTATTCGCGAAACATATTACACATCATCTGTTCATACAGGGCTCCGAAAGAAGGCTTGGGCGTACTGTGTAAAATAAGAGATATGTTGGAAAATAGACACATTCGCGGGCAATATGTTATCGTCGCGGGAGACCTAAATTTGCCCCAGGTAAACTGGCAGGGTGCAATAGAGGGAGGGATGAGTCAGGTCCAGTCATTAGTAAACGCACTCATCTGGAAACACAACTTAACCCAAGTGACGAACAGGGCGATTAGGGGGGACTCCTTACTAGACATATTTCTTTTAAGACTTCCAGAAATAGTCGCAGGTATTGAAGTGGTTTCAGGTATTATAGTATAGAATTCTTTAGTTGGCAGAGAAATTTAGACAGAGAAAGATATAGTTCTTACCTCTCACTCACTCCGTGGCTGACCGGTCTTCTACGGGGGGGATGGTGGCAAGAGATAGAAACCCTCCATGAAATTATCTGTATATGCAGTGGCGGATTCTTCTACTTTCATGTTGTCACTATCAGAGTCCGAACTTATTACGAAACGATCCACCGCCTTGTCAATCATTCCATCCCTTTCCCAATAAAAATTCTCTTCCCTTTTAACATGTTCACACACATTTTTCCAATTCTCTGGCGTGATCTTGGACAACGCTTCTTAACTAATTTTAGAACTTCACTGGATTTGAAAGATACATTGTGTTTAGCGGCATCATTTTTCACTTGTGCCCAGATGAACTCAATGACACTAAAGTTGCAGTGGTATGATGGCAGTCGTACTACGGTATGCCGGTATGGTTCACTTTGAGCTAAGGTATCCAGTTCGTACCTTACCATTTAATTTTATTATGTCGTACAGTACGATTTTTGTCGCCTTTGGGTCATACTCTATGTTGTTCTGACGTAACCAAGACTGCATGTCTGACTTAGAAGATGCAGAAGTGGGAGCTGTATTTAACTGTACAGAATGGTAAGAGGCGTTGTCCATTACTATAATGCTGTTTTGTGGAATGTTCGCAAGGAGGTTGTTTTCGAACTAATGTTTGGAATTAACGGCGTTCATTTCCTCATAGGGATCGTTGGTAGATTTTGACTTAAAACTGTGATAGGCTCCTGGTATAAATTCAGAGGAAGATCCAGCACGCACAATAATAAGTAGTCCCCCTTTTCCTAAGGGCACGTTCACTATCGTCACATACCCCAAATTTTGCTCTTCGTGTAATTAATGTTTATCCATGTTTCGGCTAGGTAAACGATAGGGCGGCCGGTTATTCTTAAGTCGCGCATCCTCCTTAAGAAATGGAATCGCTTAGCAATTATGTTGGGTTTCTCTAGCAGAAGCTTCCATCCGAAGTTATTCTTAGCGTAACGGAAATTAAGTTTTTTTGTAATTCCCATACCGACCATTTGCTGCCAGAAAATAACCCAGACTTATCGAGAGCATCACGAATATCTTCCATACTCGGAATGAAATCAGCTTTATACAAGGAGTAAATCTGCCTCTTGATGGCGGCCGCAGTGAACGAGTCTGTATTGGTTTTCGTGGGAGTTCTTTGCGGCCACATTTTGCCCGGAGTTGACACTTTTCATTCTGATTCATCTGCTTCTCTCTTTTCAATTAGAATACGGTAAACAGTGCGTTCAGATACTCCACATGCAGCAGCAGTTCGCTTCGCTACTTCGACTACTCTTATTGTAGGATTTCCGACTTTCAAGGCATCATACTCCTCTACGAAAAACTTATGTACATTGCACACTATATCCCTGGCGTCAGACTGCAGTTTCTTTCCTCTTATTCCTAAACCAAGAATCACGAACACTAGGACAAGTAGACCTAATATAAAGCACAACACTTCTAACATTTTAATAATTATAAAATGATTATAGGCACCTTCTCAAATTACACTGAAAAATGTCGCTAACGCATAGTTGTAATAACATCCACCACCTTTCTAGATGTGCTGATGAGGGAGAGGGACGAAAGAAAGAGGAAGTGCTGTTATACAAGTGTTTGTGTCATAGGATTAGTTCAACTCACCCTCCCTGACCCTTCCCAAGACATCAGGTAGCTCTGCCAACATAGACCTTCTCAAGTATAGTGATCATGACGCGGTAATTCTAGAAATATTATGGAAAGCTAAAGTCTGTGTGATGTATCTTGTCTCACTGTGAAAAGAGAGAGGAAGGAGATATGTCTTACCTCGTCTGTATTGTTATGGCGATGGGGGAGTGGAGCAATGCCGTCCATCCATCCAGTGGCGGAAGGGACTAGTTGATACATCAACAAAATATCTCTCTTCGTACTGTGTAGTTCCGTCACTGAGCTTGTCTTTCAAGAAATTGAGATCCGGTAGCCTGTACAATAACAAGGTTTTGAAAGGAATCCTTAAAATTTACAACCCACCTATAATCTCCACCCTCATTTGAAGGACTTGGTTTTATTGCTACTGAGACAAGATAAACCTTATCAGGTATAAGTACAAGCAAAGCCGAACAAAGATCAAGAATATCTTGCAATATAATAAAGCAGACAGAGAAGGCTTCCAGAATTATCTCAGAGAAAAGTACTCGTTATGGGTAGCTAAGGGCAGTAGTGTAGAAGAATGCTGGCTAGAGTTCAAGCAGATTATATTAACGGGAATACACAAATTTATACCTGTTAAACGATTATCAAACAATCCCGATCCGGAATATTATAATACATACATACGGAAACTGAAAATAAAACTAAGGAAATCCTACAACCAGCGCAAGAAAAGCGTTGTAAAACAAACAAAATTCACACAACTATCGAATGAACTGCTTAATGCGAAAAAGGAAGCACAGGAAAATTACCTAAATAAACTTTTCAAAGGTGAAAAAAACGGGTGGGGTGAATTTTATAAATACACGGAGAGACGACGCAAGGAAAACTATTCGAGCCTCCCTCTAAAAAATGATCTCAATCAATTTATCGTACAGGACAGCGAAAAAGCAGAAAAACTGAATTCCTGTTATGCCACTGTTTTTGGGATGAGGGCAATAATACCTAACTTAACTTCTGTGGAAAATACGGATCAGTTTTCTATCAAGCCTAGGTAAATAAGGAGAAGGATCTCTAAATTGAAAACTCATAAATCAGTAGGACCTGATGGTATTGCCGGAGAAATGTTAAAATTGGGAGGGGAAGCCATGATTTCCTATCTTGTGTATTTATTTGAAATATCAATAAATAATGGTATTGTCCCGCGAGACTGGAAAGATGCATTGGTGGTGCCAATTTATAAGTCAGGGTCTCGCTCAGATACAAAAAATTACAGACCGGTCAGCCTCACCTCTGTGGTTTGCGAACAGATGGAACACTTGATTTCAGCACATCTAAGGCAGCATTGGGATGATTCAAATTGGTTACATAATTATCAGCATGGGTTTCGGGGAGGCTACTCAAGTGAGAATCGGTAACTGTATGTCAGAATTTAGCAGACGGAATAGATTCAAATAGCCAAATAGATGCAGTGATAATTGACTTTTCACGCGCATTCGATGTAGTCCCATACAGTGGCGGCTCGTGAACTTGTGGATTGGGGGAGCTGCAGTAGATTTTGGTACATACAAATTTCACTTCTTGATATCATTACTAATAAATATAGGACAAAAATAAATGCACTACATATCGAAAAATCAAAACTTCCTGACTTAGTTGGGAGATGTCTGTGGCATCATTTGCCATAATCGCTTAAAAAAAACTAATACCATCGATTTCAGTCTGAATTTCAAATCGGCAGACACTCAACATGCAATCTACCAGTTCATCCTGAATTGTTTTAGAATTACCTTTAAACAGTGGCATGTTCCAAATTATTTGTGAGAGACTCGTTTAGATTACTCACGAAATACACCAGAGTTGTTCGATCGTTTTTTCATCATGTCCCCTAAGGGGAAGTTCATATTGGCCACAAAATTTGATATAATCAATATTTTTAAAAATAATTTCACGATTTTTTCTCATTTCTTCGTTATGTTTGAGAATGTTTGTTCTGTACGCTTCACTTAGTTGCGCAGCAATATTAGTTTTGCCTAACATAGCCAATGAAACAACATTTTTCAGGGGAGACTGCGAAGATTCGTGCTTTTTAATTTTTAGGGGCAATTGTCCTAAATCTGTCACACCACTCCTAGTCCATGCAGTATCACCACCGAAGAGGAGGCAAAAAAAAAAAAACAAAATACAGAATTTTTTTTTTTTGTTCACATCCACGTAACCACAAATGCGTAAATTTCATTGTTATACTTCCTTACATATATGCACTATTTCGGCTGGATGAAGTTTGAGTAAGATTTAAGTCGGGTAACGGACGACCCTATAATTTCACTTCATTACATCAATCTTCTCCGCAAGGGAAAGTTGAGAAAAATACAATTAATATACTGTAATTCACACACACTCATGCTTGCACATTTGCACTGGTTAAGTTACGGTACTAAGACGTCACACCAAAGCCACAATCAGATATACTGATGGTCAACAATGTTCTAAAACTGGAAAAGAAATCTCTTTCGTATTTTACGTGCTATATCAAAAGGATTCTACTCGTGCAATCATTTTGAGTTAAGGAAAATCCTAAGGTTCTACTGGAGGCTGGATATATACGTAATAATAAGGCAAAAAAGAATATTAATTTCGTTATATTAACTCGATATGATTCTACAACAATAAGTTTGTGAAGAGAAAATAAAAATGTTGTCATTAAGTTTCAAGGGAATAGAGAATCCATTTGATGCAGCATTACAATAGCGGTGTGGGAGTGGAGGAAAGATCTTCCCTTGTGGCCTGGCTCTGCAAGCCACTGCAGCGAAATATGAGTTTTAAACAGCGGCAGTTTCCCTCTGCTTCCCTTCACCTCTCTACCCCCTGACCGTCAAGACACACTCTCTATGAGCTGTCCCACCCTGCAGATCCCAGGACGACTTTGAATGCAGTGTCAATTCCAATACAGTCGACGCGCAAAAAGATTATGCATAAGATAATAGTACATATTCCCGGCCAGATGAAATATAAAGCAATTTACCAATAAAAGCTGTAACAATTCTTTCACAAATTAAAACAAATATTATTATTATTTTCCTGTCAAAGCAGGGAGTGCTCCAGCTCCGCAGCTCTTATGGACGGGCCGCCCCTGGTCCCATATGATATACTGTTGGTTAAACTACAATCAACGGGGATTGACTTCAGAGTACTCCAGTGGATCAAGGAATTTTTAACTTGTCGCACTCAGAGAGTACGGGTGGGGGAGGAATTATCGAGCCCAGTTTAAATTACTTCCGGAGTCCCACAGGAGAGTGTCTTGGGGCCGCTTCTATTTCTGGCTTTTGTAAGTGATCTGCCAGTTAACATCTTGTCCAGGGTTCTCTTATTCGCGGATGATTGTATCGTATATAGGGAAATAAAAAGTATTGAAGATACTGCTCTTTTTCAAAATGACCTCAATAGAGTAAACGATTGGGCAATGGACAACAAAATGAAAATAAATTCTCTAAAGAGCAAAGCCGTCAGTTTTACAAGAAATAGAAATAAAATTATCGCATCGTATACGCTAGGAGGTGAAACCATTCCGGAAGTTAACAAATCTAATTACCTAGAATAACTTTTAGAAGCGATCTCGGCTGGGGGGGGGGGGGGAACACGTTACTGACACAGCGGGAAAGGCATGGAGAGCATTACACTTTGTGATGAGGGTACTACGAAAAGGTTCTGATAAATACAAAGAGATTGCTTATAAGTCACTAGTTCGTCCAGTAATGGAATATTGTGCTACATGTTGGGATCCTTACAGATTAGAACATATTAAGACACTGGAAAAGATTAAAAAACGAGCTCTCAAGCGTTGTCGTAATAATTCACCATTAAAATGGGACACATTCACGGACAGAAGAACGCGAATTCGATTATGCGCAATGTACAAAACTTACAGAGGTGAGCC
This sequence comes from Periplaneta americana, assembly GCF_040183065.1. NCBI lineage: Eukaryota > Metazoa > Arthropoda > Insecta > Blattodea > Blattidae > Periplaneta > Periplaneta americana. The sequence goes on from NC_091132.1 coordinate 77,248,277, forward strand.
TGCCTGGAGCGAAATAAAGAATAGGTTGCAGCCGCCAAATTACTCTTCAAGGAACGACCACTCATATAAATTGAGGGAAAGAAGATAGAGGACGGACACTGGAAAGTTTTCTTTTCTCAATCGTACTATCAGGGACTGAATGCTCTACCTGCAGACTTACTAAAGGCTTTACCAATAACCAAAAATGTATTTAAAAATAGGCTTAAGGACTTTACTAATAGACGGTAATACATTATGCAAAATATATTGTGGTTTTACAAGTATATTGAGTAAGCAGAGAAACATAGTGAATCTCCAGTGATTTATATTGGGTCTGCAGTGTGTTGTAGTGAAAGCGCAGTGAGCTTATAAGTAAATTCTGAGAGTTCTAGTGGCAGAGAAATGAGATAGATTTATAGTGAAAAGGTGTGAGTTACAGTAAACAGTCGACCTGGTTGGCGAGTTGGTATAGCGCTGGCCGTCTATGCCCAAGGTTGCGGGTTCGATCCCGGGCCAGGTCGATAGCGTTTAAGTGTGCTTAAATGCGACAGGCTCATGTCAGTAGATTTACTGGCATGTAAAAGAACTCCTGCGGGACAAAATCCCGGCACATCCGGCGACGCTGATATAACCTCTGCTGTTGCGAGCGTCGTTAAATAAAACATAACAATAACAGTTATAGTAAACATCCTAAATTACTTGTAATGGGGTCTAGGCTAGCGATTTGAGGTTAATATAGTAAGTACAATTCTACGGAATAATAAGGATGTAATTGATGTTTTGTTATTTGAAATTTTGTATCAGTGAAGAAGTGTGTTGTGTCTGTGAAGTGTGTTCTGGCATTGAAGTTCTATAGTTTACAGTGGTAGTGCAAATTATTTGAACAGTGAAATGTTTTTGAAGTATTAGTGAATCAGGATGGTGGCAGTGAAATGTTTCATAGTTCCAGTGCAGTGAGTGAATTGATAGCGAAATGAGTGTAGTGCTGAAAGGTACTTGTGCATGTATAAACATATCATATATACTCGTGGTTTTAAGTTCGAACTCAGGGTTAAGATATAAATTAGATTCACTTTAATTAACTATGTTATATTTAGTGATTCATTTAATTTAGGATGCTCCTTGTTAATATTATTATATATTGCTACTATTATTTTATTATTAACATTATGAATTATTATTAATTGTAATTATTGAGTGTAATGGTGTAATTAGTTACCACTGCCATCGGGTAGAGATGGGAACGATATATCGGTTTTTAAGAAATACCGATATTTTCGTTTCGATATATCGATATCGCAAATTTGACTCGATATATCGTATAATATATCGGTTTTCTCATAAATTTATAGGTTTTTTTATACTTGTTTTTGTTTTTGTGGAATTATGAACAACAAAATCCACACTAGTTAACTCCGATAATTCCCCGAGAGATGGCGTCAATGAAAGTGGACAGTTACATAATTGTGCAATCTTGAAATATCCAATCCAATCAATGCCTTTCTCTGAATTCGAATTCAAACTCCTTAATATTTAATATCAGATTGAGACCGGAGGTTTATCTACTATTGTTTTAGTATTAATGTTCTCCAAGGCAGGAGCAACTGCCACTCTGAAAAGGAACAGTTTGACTTCAAAACTTTTATAATATCTATGTTTTTAAATAGAAAGAGAAACAAGGATATAATACTGGTTTGAGATTTGTTTACGGCTAGGATTTCTATGCACAACCTAGTACTGACATTGTTTTCTTATTATATATTTTAGTACATAAAAATTTTATCCCCATAATCGCCCACACCACCACCACCACCACCACCACCACCACCACCACCATTGATATTTGGAATGTTGGAGTGTAACAATAACTTGCAATGGGAACTTACTATAGAAGGTTTGTATCAAATAAATTGTGAAGTTTATGAAACTTGTAACATTCTGAGTATTGTTTACTTACATTTAAAAATGAATACAAGTACTGTTTACTTACATTTAAAAATGAATACAAGAACTGTTGGCTTACATTTAAAAATGATTACAAGAACTGTTGACTTACATTTAAAAATGATTACGTTGTTATCTAGAAAAGAGCATTATATTGGTATCCTCAATTGAATCCTATATAAAATTAGAATAACTGAATTGTGGATAGGAATAAACTGATGGGGATCCTAAAGAAAATTGACGTGGATTGGAAAGAGAGAAGGCTTTTCAGTAACCTACAAATGAAACGAGTCAAAGGAGAAGAAATGTCAGAAGCAAGTGAAATATGGAGAAGAATACGACAAGGATGCCCTTTATCACCTACACTGTTCAACATCTACTTGGAGGATTTAGTGAAGAACTGTTTTCAGAACATGGGAAGAGTGACAGTAGGAGGAAAAAGAATAAATTGTTTAAGATTTGCTGATATGACGTTGTTAGATGATACTAAGGGATAAGCTACTGGAGCTAAATAATACCTATGAGCAGTGTGGAATGAAGATAAATTCCAACAAGACGAAAACAATGGACATAGGAAGAAATATAAAGAAGGTAAACTTGCGAATTCTAAATGAGGCAGTAGAGCAAGTGGACAGCTTCAAATACTAGGGGTGTACTATAAGCAGTAACATGAACTGCTACCAAGAAGTCAAAAGGAGAAATGGAATGGCAAAGTAAGCTTTTAATAGAAAAAGGAGCATCTTCTGCGGACCGCTGGAGAAAGAACTAAAGAACAGACTAGTGAAGCGCTTTGTGTGGATTGTATGGGACAGAAATATGGACATTACTAAGAAGTGAAGAGAAGCGAATAGAAGCATTTGGAATGTGGATATGGAGAAGTATTGAGCATGTGAAATGGACAGACAGGGTAAGAAACGAAGCTGTGTTGAAAAGAGTGGATGAAGAAAGAATGATGCTGAAACAGATCAGAAGGAGGAAAAGGAATTGGTTGGGTCACTGGCTGAGAAGAAACTGCCTACTGAAGGATGCACTGGAAGGAATGGTGAACGGGAGAAGAGTTTGGGGCAGAAGAAGATATCAGATGATAGACGACATTACGATATATGGATCATATGTGGAGACAAAGAGGAAGGCAGAAAGTAGGAAAGACTGGAAAATGCTGGGTTTGCAGTGAAAGATCTCCCCTTGGGCAGAATACTATGAATATATAATTTCAAAGAGGAAGACAGAACATAGTAAAGACTGGGCAATGCTCTGTTTGCAGTGAAAGACCTGATTTTGGGCAGAACAATATGAATGAATGAATGAATGAATGAATGAATGAATGAATGAATGAATGAATGAATGAATGAATGAATGAATGAATGAATGAATGAATGAATGAATGAATGAATGAATGTTTCAATGTCAAATACTGTCCCATATAGAGTTCACTTAATACATCCCCATTGTATCATTTAAGCTCATCTTACCTCCACTATAATTTTGATTTAAGTTAGGAACTACATAATAATTATGGTATTGAAAATGTATTGTTTATCGTTGCAATTTTACATTTAATCTTTTAACTGTTATGATGTTGATTTGAATGCTAATAAGGAATAGGCTATTAAAATTTAAGTTTATTGTAATAAATATACACCTACAAATGTAATTGCATTAGTATCTATTAATTTGCGAAATAGCGATATATCGAATCGTTTCGATATATCGATATATTTTTTTCCAATATATATCGTTTATCGTAATTGGGTTTGCAATATATTGCAATATTAATATATCGGTATTTAAAGTACTTCCTCCATCTCTACCACCGCGTATTTACCCATTTGCAGTGTGTAGACGAACGACTTCATTACATACACGTACATAATTTATTATAATACTGCACAATAGAGATGGGATGAATATTCTGGAACTATTACAAAAATGAAACTGTTTCGAAATGAAACTGTTTCGTGTACCATCCTGTTCCAACTGTTCCAAACAGATTAAAGTTGCTTTCTATACTCTTTGGTTCCACGAAACATCTTGTTCTTTGTAACAGGTTCATATAACAGTTTCATGCAACATAATGTAAAATGTTACATGTTACGAGCTTTGCTGGCGCTACTTTCGACCTCTGCTTGAAAACGATACATCGATCTCGTAGGCCGCGGAATTCAATTTAACTAATCTCTTTCATTCCCTCCCCATTAACAATATTAATTAATACTGCGAAAATAAATTATTGGGTACAGATAAAGAAATTCGCGGGGAATCATGCAATACCCTACAAGACAAAGGTATTGCAAATCATTTCGTATGTTGCAGTAGTGATAAAAAGCTTGCAGTGTGTGAGTTATTTGAATATACAGTAGCCTACAATATTATTATTAGCAGTTATATTACCAGCTACAGTATTATAATATTTATAATTAATCAAATCATTTTATTAAATTTAAATAAGGGAATGAGTTCACTCGCAAAAAGAAGTAAAACTAGTCCAATTTTGTCATTTTTCACTTCAGTGAATGATACAGAAAAAATTGCACAATGTGATATTTGCAGTAAGAAGTTGTGTTATAGTTCTTCTGTCACGAATTTGAAAAAAAACATATCGAAAGAAAGCATCCTATCATTAATCTACAGATATCTAAAGCAAGTCCTCATAGTTCAACTGAAATAACAACAGATGATCCAGATGAGCCAGCAGCAACATGCACTCACATCGCAGCACCGTCCTCCACACCAGTATCAGCTCAAGGTGAGTCAGCAGCATCTTCTAGTCACACTGCAACACCACCAAGACAGTCAAGTATTTCTTCATTTGTGGCTAGGAAAATCAGTGAAACGCAAAAGAAGAAACTGAACACTATTCTGCTAAAGCTGTTCTTTCTTGACTTTCAACCCTTTTCAATTGTTGAAGATCGTGGATTTGTAGAGTTAATTAGAGCACTAAATCCATCTTACCAGCTGCCCACCAGAAAAGCCATAACTACTACTCTCTTACCAGCAGCATATGAACAATGTAAAAATGTTGTCTTGGAAAAAGTAAGTTCAGCACGAAACGTTTGCCTTACAACTGACTGCTGGACATCCAAAAGCAATGAGAGTTACATAATTTTAACTGCACATTATATAAATGAAAAGTTACAGCTAGACTCAGTACTTCTTGATTGTAGCCAAATAAATGGACCTCATACGAGCTCTAATCTTGCTGCTACAATAAAGAAAATCACAGACAGATTTAATTTGTCAGACAAAGTTTCAATTGTAGTTACAGATAACGCAGCAAATATGAAAAATGCAGTAATAAATGAACTTAAGTGGAAATACTTTGGGTGTTATGCCCATACATTAAATTTGATCGTGCAAGAAGCACTGCAGGAAATAAAACAATTGCAAGAAAAAATTATACTACTGTTGCACATTTTAAGAGAAGTAGTAGTGCCACTGAGAAATTATTCACATATCAAAGGAATTCAGGAGTAGGAGTTCCTAAAAAACTATTACAAGATGTTGTAACAAGGTGGAACTCTACCTTCTACATGCTGCAGCGCCTCGTGGAATTGGAGGAGCCAGTGAAGGCAAAGATCGCATTAATAAATAAGGACCTGCCTGTGCTTACGGAAAGAGAATGGGATATTTGTAGAGACCTATGCAAAATTCTCAAGCCATTTGAAGAAGTTACCAGGAAACTAAGTGGGGAAAATTATGCAACGGGCAGTCAAGTCATAGTCCTTACACGAGGACTTGCAGCAGTGTGCAAGAAGTTGCAAAATGAAAAATCCAGTTCTACTGTGGAAACTGTTCTGCAATCTTTACTGAAAGGAATTTCCGAAAGATTTCAATCCATAGAATATAGCAGAACACTTGCCATGTGTACATTTCTTGATCCGAGATTTAGAATGATTGGTTTCTCAGATCAAATTGCTCCTGACTCAATTAAAAAACATATAATTGAACTAGTCACAAAAAGTTGAATCAGGAAAGACACACCAGACCAGAAGTCACTCAACAAACCTTCTATGCAGTGGATGAAAGTGGATTTTCAGTATGGGAAGACTTCGACAAAGAAGTTGCAACAGTCCAGCCGCAAGGTAAATGAAACCGATATAGGTATCTATTTATATTATTCACATAAGTTCACCAGTTTTTCTGAGTGTCTGATGAGCAAGTTATTCTTGTGATGCAAAAAATTGTGAAATGATGATCCTTTCTTGTGGTGGAGACAACACTGCCATGCCTACCCCACTCTGGCGAAGTTAGTAAGAGAAAGATTCCAGATGGTGGCAACTTCAGTGCCATGTGAACGGATCTTTCAAAAGCTGGTTCACTTGTTACTGAAAAGCGTACGCGACTCAGTTCACATGTGAGAAAACTATTGTTCCTTAATGCAAATTACATCCAGAATAAGTAGATCCTTGTGGAATTGAAATATACATACAATGACATGAAGATGTAATACTATATTGGTTAAAAAGTGTCGTATAGTTCCTCAGTCTATATCTATATAATCATAATGCTAATGTGATTGCTAATGTTTTATAACACATTCAGTATTACATAATGAGATATTATATAGGCCTAATCATATATTTAGACGTACACTAAATATTGTTTATACTATTGTAAGTTAAATAATGCGGGAAAACTTCAGTATTTGGTTCCCTCACTGACAATTACCTTAAAATAGGTACTAAAAATTGTATTTGTGTTTGTCGAATGTGCTTTGTCATGTCTATACAAAAGGCACTTTTCTGTGCCAAATTATTTTGTGTGCACAAGGTTAGAATTTTTTGTGGGTAGACAAGAAAGAAGGGAATCGTATTCTGAAGCTTATCCAAGGTTTGTTTAGCAGAACATGCCACTATATTCTGGAATTTTTTTGTTTTTTAAAGTGTTATTTATATTGTAAGCATTATAATAATATGTACGCCTAATTTTGAAACACTGTGATAATATGTAATTATACAGGTATTATTTGTTGTTTGTTGGTTATTGGTCTTTGTGTTAAAATTCATACAACTTAAGTATGTCTTTCTTTCTTGTCATTTGAATCAGGTGACGTTAGGTTTGTTTAGTAGACAGATGCTACTGTATAATATTACAAGAATTGTAATAATATGTAGGCCTAGACTTAGGCCCTAATTATTGCACATGAACAGTTTAAATGCAAGATATTTCAACACTGTGATACAGGTATTATTTGTTTATTGATCTTTGTGTTAGAATTTATTTCAGTACCTATATCTTTCTTTCTTGATGCTGAATAATTATTGATGTTTAAATCAGATGAGGTTAGGTTTGTTTAGTAGACAACAAGAGGATTATAAATATTAAATAGTCCTCTGGTAGACAATTACATGCCACTATATTCTGGATTTATTTTTTATATACGTATTGAGAAATAAGTATTGCAATAGGCCTAATATGTAATTATTGTACATGGGCAGTTTAAACCTAAGTATTTCAAGACTGTGATATGTAATTATACAGATATTATTTGGTGTTTACTGGTCTTTATGTTACAATTTATGTAAGCATGTCTTTTTATGCTGAATATGTTCAAATCAGGTGAGATTAGATTTGTTTAGTCTAGGGGATTACATGCTACTAGGCTTATATTCTTATGTTAGCAATTTAAACCTTAGTATTTGAACAATGTGATACGTAATTACTAGACATCGGATTTTTAGGCACTAAAATTGCAGTTTTAGGCGCCTAAAATAAGCTCAAAATTTGTAAAATTAGGCTCTATTTTAATGAAAATAGGCATTTTAGGCACATCAAGGTATCATACTTATTTCTTTCACTGAAATTTTTAGTTATACACTAAAATACGCACAAAAAAGTATGTTTAAACATTAAAAAAGAATACTATATTATATTTATAAACAGAGCTGCACAAATTTAATATATTGAAACTAATGAAATAATGATTATTGATATCAAGATTACTCATTTTAAGTTATTGAAATTCAGTTCCATGCTCAGACTTTATTATAATTATCTGCACAGTACACCACCAGAATTTTTTCTAAATTCTCCACAGTTAACCTTTGCCTTGTCACTGAGAATCATTTTGAAAGCAGAAAAACTTCTTTCAACCGAAACTGATGTGAGAGGCGCAAATTTTTAATTAGGTACAATAGAAACATCAATACTTACTGGAACATTTACACTTTCCCCCGATATCACTCTTGATACTTTTTCCAACAATGAAAATCCTACATTCTTATTTAATACGTTGTCCCACTTATTTTTAACTTTTTTCCCAGTTTCGCCCAAAGCAGAATGTATGTTCACTTGAGCTTCCTTTACTATTGCTATTTGGCTACAAACAGATTGTTTTTCACGTTCTAATTGTTCAATGCTTGCAGGTATGAAAGAAAAGTTTGATGTTATGTAGGCAATATCGTTTTTCACTCGTGAGTCATTCAGACAATCTTTCACTGCTTTCACACACCCTGCACTATCAGTTTCAGGTAATTTATCAATAACTGTGACCACTTCTTTAAAATACTTAAAATAATACACCACTGACTGAATCCAGGTCCCCCATCGTGTAACAACCGGCTGAGGTGGGAGTGGGATATCTGGAAAGTTCTCTCTGAATATTGAAATCCTGGATGGGGCTTTACAAAAACATTTTTTTTGTTAGAAATAAACGAATTGACAAGAGGAAATTCATTCCGGATTATTTCAGAAACCCTGTGAAGGCCATGTGCTAGACAGGTTACATGCGTGAGGTTAGGATAAAATGTTTTAAGAAGTGGAGCTGCAGCAACCATGTATGAGGCAGCATCAGTACAAAACAACAGAACTTTAGAATCGTCTATATTACCTGAGTATAAAGACTGTAGGCCTTTATTTACAAAATAAGCAATGGCTTGGCTATTCACTTTCGAAAGTTCTTTAACACATACGAGGTGTGGAATCGAAGGTCCATCAGGACTAAGTTTTCCTACTACCATATTTGCTATATACCTATTCATAGGATCTGAGGTTTCATCCACAGAGACCCATATGTAAGAATCACCTATATCCTCCCGAATGGAAGCTAAAGTTTCATTGTATATTCTGTCTAAGTAATTTTTTCTTAGGGTCGACTCAGATGGGATATTTTGTTTGCAGTATTTTTGTAAAAACTGTCTTAAAACCGGATTTTCAATTGCATTCCAGGGAATGTTAGCAACAAACGCTCTGGTTAAATCAGCATAGAAATTGCTGCTGAGATTGGATGAAGTAGGCTATGTTAGTAAAGTTTGTTGCAGTTGATTTTTCTGCTGAGCTTTAGCCTTATGAGCCGCTCCTTGCACATGCTGCTTTAGACAGGTGGCACTTCTTTTCTTGCGAAATCTAAAAATGTAAAGTAAACTAAATTAAAATAAAATCCTAATTGTTGTATTGCCGTATTTCTATCACAAAGTTAGTGGGTTCGAACAATCAAAATTTTAATGACCTGCAAATACTTTAACTATCGAAATTTAAAAGTTTAAGTGTAGTGGTCTTAAAAAGAATTATACCTCAGGATAGCTCAGTCAATGTATAAATATTATAGGCCTATTCATTAAAATTAATAGAATTTATATATTTCAACTATTGTTACATACCTGTTTGCTACAAATCTTGCAGAATATTATTTTTCCATCATAAGTGAATTCTGAATATTCTGTTAGCCATTGCCGGATCAATGTAGATTTTGCACTTATATTTTTCGGCATTATCGCGTTAAACTTCACAGGAAAACGTCCTACCGCTCAAAACTTCTCAACACAAATAAGGTGAGGGAAAGAGCAACTGTTAACGAGCATTCAAATGAACCCTTGTTATTGAGATTCAATTGGACAGAAGTACAAAGTTCCACTTATTGTTGCATTTCCTGGTAGTGTTAACACTAGGAGGGCCATTCTTTTAAATATTTTGTAACTGTTTACCCTACTAATTCGCAGTTTTACGACTTTTCATAAATATTTCAAAAACACTCCTTCTCCAAAAATTGTGATTTTATGACACTCTGAAGGGCAGTACAGCTAATCAGTTTCAGACCGAAAACAGTCATTTTTATAGTATAGTATATCTCTGAATCGGTAGCAGCACATGTTGTGATTGTTGCCTGCTTCAAAACTAAGGTTGGTTCTTTGTCGGCATTTATGCCTCCAAACATGTTAAATTCGATGAAATCTATTGCGAGTGTCGTGAGATTCAAAACATTTTGTTTCCTTTATCAATGGTTTCATGGCCGGTGTGAAGCAAACTTTCCACTTTTTAAATGCCTTAAATTTCGCAGTGAATGCATGTATAAATGATAAAAAGTAAGAGTAAAATGCGAAACTTTACAGTGAGTTAGGCATTTTTAGGCGAATATTAACAAATTAGGCTCTAATAACTGTTTTAGGGCATTTTAGGGCACTATAAAACTCTTTGAATACCTTTCAATTTCCATGAAACACAAATATTAATAATTATTTTTACTTTTCTCCTAAAGAAACAAAATAGGCATTTGCCCTAGAATCCGATGTCTGGTAATTACACTGAAAAGTTCACACATTGCAAGTTTCGGAAGGAAGCCGATAAGAGATAAGTATTATTATAAAGAAAAAATATGAGGAATCGATTACTGTAATTTCAACTTTCAATCACGTAGGCCCTATTTTTGTGCAACATAACCTAGAAGTCTTGGAATGGGTGTCGTGAAAATGTACGCTACAAGTATTGTACCCGTAAGAAACATTGAAATTGTCTACGAATTTCAACCAATTATGGTATATAATTTTCTGAAACGTAAATGTTATGTTAAATAAATCATGCTGTGAAAGTTACACACGAACTTATAAAATGTGATTTGAGATGTACGCCAATGAACAATGAAAACCTGATAAAAAGCAAAATTTGGGAATTCCTTGCTTCAACATGTTGCAGTTGTCATTAGAATTTCTCAGATGTTTGTTGGGATTTCTTGCCCAATCTGTCTAAACTATAACACGGAACATGGCCATTTGAAACAGGTACTCTACCTCGATCAGTGAACTGAAATCGATCGCAACAAATCTACAGATGCCTCTGACAACTGTTATTTTGGAACAATTTCTTTGTCGAGAAACAGTTTCACTAACTGTTTAAAAAAAATAACAGTTTAGCCCACTGCACAAAGTGCATCATATATCGAGATTCGCTTGAATGCGACCGCGAGTACTAGCTGCATGCAACGTCGCATTGCTACAGTTACGTCCGCTTCACGTTTCATGCTGAAGCTAGAGAGAATTCATTAAATACTCCAGAAAAAGAGATAGACTTCGGCGTCCGAAACACAGAGGGACAATGGGCAGCTCGCCAAGTCTACTTTAATTCATTAGTTCTTTACATTCGAAGACTGTGGCAGAAAGGAAAAAGAAGAGTGTTAACGAGAACATTGTTGCAAGCCAGCTTTTATTTCTATTGAAATCTGTAACAGACGGTCCTGCTGTAGCAGTAAAATCTCTCACGTACATAGCCACGTGCATAAGTCAGTGAAATTTGTGATGCATTCTTCATTCTAAAAGGTTTTCTGGATCGATCGTTGGTGATCCGGTAGCTACCAGGCTACTGTATACTAGGAAAATGGATCATAGATAGGTAGTTTCCCATTCAGTGGCGCCAACTTTTTGAAAACATTGGGTGGGATCAAACACTTCATCATAATTTCCCAAGAGAATCTCATAAATCCTCCCTTTAATGATATTATTTTTCGTAATATTGATGTGGCTACGGATAGCAAGTGTAGACCTATATACTGTAGAATGCTAAAAGTAACAAAATGGAGATCTAAGAACGATTTTGTAATGTATAAGGTCCAGGGGCTATGTTCCATTTACTTGTAGGTAACATTCTTCTGGATTTTATGTGAATACCAGTTTGTTTCCTCATACTAGTAACTATATACAAAAAAAAAAAAAAAAAAAAAATACGCATTATCTTGTGCGTAGCTGTTCTGCACAATTATCCATTTTAGTAATTAAATAGAACGTTACAATACAACTTACTTACTGGCTTTTAAGGAACCCGGAGATTCATTGCCGCCTTCACACAAGCCCGCCACAGGTCCCTATCCTGAGCTAGATTAATCCATTCTCTATCATATCCCACCTCCCTCAAATCCATTTTAATATTATCTTCCCATCTACTTCTCGGCCTCCCTAAAGGTCTTTTTCCCTCCGGCCTCCCAACTAACACTCTATATGCATTTCTGGATTCGCCCATACGTGCTACATACCCTGCCCATCACAAACGTCTAGATTTAATGTTCCTAATTATGTCAGGTGAAGAATACAATGCGTGCAGTTCTGTGTTGTGTAACTTTCTCCATTCTCCTGTAACTTCATCCCTCTTAGCACCAAATATTTTCCTAAGCACCTTATTCTCAAACACCCTTAACCTATGTTCCTCTCTCAAAGTGAGAGTCCAAGTTTCACAACCATAAAGAACAACCGGTAATATAAGTGTTTTATAAATTCTAACTTTCAGATTTTTTGACAGCAGATTGGATGATAAGAGCTTCTCAACCGAATAATAACAGGCATTTCCCATATTTATTCTGTGTTTAATTTCCTCCCGAGTATCATTTATATTTGTTACTGTTGCTCCAAGATATTTGAATTTCTCCACCTCTTCAAAAGATAAATTTCCAATTTTTATATTTCCATTTCGTACAATATTCTCGTCACGAGACATAATCTTATACTTTGTCTTTTCGGGATTTACTTCCAAACCTATCTCTTTACTTGCTTCCAGTAAAATTCCCGTGTTTTCCCTAATCGTTTGTGGATTTTCTCCTAACATATTCACGTCAATAAAATTACGTTACAATAAAATTATATTAACATTTTAACTTGGAGACTTGAATTCTTTCGAACTATAAATTGATAATAAGAAAGTGGGTTCACGATTACGTAGCATGGAGTGATGTAAATGTGTTTCTCCCTATAAATTCGTCACAAAAATCTTCTAAATCTAACTTTTCAGCACTATCCTCATGTAGCACCTGATTTATCGGTAAGATAGATTAATAAAGTGCACCCCAACAATGCATCCTTACTTATTGAAATTTTACTTATTGTAATTTACTGATTTCAATTAGCTACCATCACATATGTTTTTGTTTAGTCAACTGTCCGAAGACAGGTTTGTACCTCATAAACGACATCAGTAAGGCATCACTCATGAGGTCACTAAGCTAGGAAAGAATGAAAAAGGAAATGATGATAATAATAATGATGATAATAATAATAATAATAATAATAATAATAATAATAATAATAATAATAATAAATTTATAAGATGGCAAATTATTGGGTGGGCTCAGGACTCACGGGCACATATCAGTTGGCGCCACTGTTCCCATTGTTTTTCGTATCTGATGATTATGATGATGATGATGATGATGATGATAATGATGCGAGGGCAAAGACTAATTTGAATTTTCCGGTCTCTGATCGGGTCAAAAACCCTAATAGAACTAATATTTTACTCTTGTGGTTGATTTAGATAAAGTCCGGAGGACCTAATTAATCAAATCCGCTCTCCTTACTTCCATGCTGAGGCCCCCTGGAATCTTTTAAGATGTGAAGGAGAGAATGGTGTGCGGAAAGCAACTGGAAGGTACCGCATTTGTCTTTCCCAAGAAAAATTACATTAACAAGGCATGATGAGTCCTTCCAAGGTAAAATATTCCGGACGTAAGCCTTCCTCCCATTCGAATGTTCTGGAGGGGGTTACATTATGACGCAATCCAACGGAAAGAAGAAAAGAAGATTGAGGATTGGAACATGGAAATTGAGGACTCTTCTGCAAGCGGATAATTTGGAAAACTTGAAGAAAGGAATGAGAAGAAACAGAGTGGATGTGATAGAAAATTGAGATGAGTTGATGAGTGATGAATTTGCATACTTTTATTCAGGTGGTGAATGCGAAGAAAGTCATGGTGTTGGTGTATTATCGAAACCACCTGTGAAAGATAAAATGATATCAGTGCGTTATGTAGATGACCGGATGATAATGGTGAGACTACTAGGGCTATAAAAGAAAATGGACTTAGTGGTAGTGCAAATTCGCATGTCGCATAGTGAATTAACAGAAGGGGAAGCGGAAGAAAGCTATGATGAATAGAAGAGATAGTTGGGAGGGAGCATAATGTTCTCCAACCAGGAGATTAACCGTGAAAGGAATGTGCTTACTATGGCGTCATGTATTGGAGCGAAGTAGATAGATTACCGTTATAACGTCAGTTTTAAAAACATGCGCTCTCCGGCATATGTTATTTCCTGTATGGAGGGATTAAAAGACCAGGAAATTAACCGTGATCTAATTTTGTAACATAATAATAATAATAATAATAATAATAATAATAATAATAATAATAATAATAATAATAAAGCCGTAAAACCCCAGTGGGGCAAGACCTCCTGCTTGGGCAAGGGTGGCTCAAGTCTTGACCATCAGAAGAGCCGACCTGATGGTCTATTTACATTCCTAGTTCTTTGTCCACAATTTCACTAGCACTGGTTGACTGCGTCCCTCCACGGTGCTCTTTGGCGTCCTATTCTGGTCCACAGTCCTCCTAGCTGCAACTTGAACTCGTTCCCCCATCTGGTCCTCGGTCGTCCACGGTTTCTCCAGCCAATTCTTGGATCCCACAGTGTCGCCGTGTGTGCCCATCTGGTAGGATGCATTCGTATCACGTGTCCTTCTCAGCGCCATAGTATAAAGTGTGTATCAGTGTTATCGTTTGTGCTTTGAGAGATAGTCAATGGAGATGCGTGTGCCCACGTGTGTGACCTTATGACATCAACTTTCATTCACAGCATAACCTGGTGCGTCTCATTTCCCTGAGATTTTCTCCTGGTTGGAGTACAGTACGTATCGTAATGGACGACTGGAAGTCAGTAATAGATAAGGACACCTGAAAGTAGTAACGACTGCTAGAATAATCTAAAAAGCTGTATACAGATAACCGCACAAAAAGTAAGATAAAGAAAAGGGAGAATTAAGAGACCTTGGGTCATACTGAAAATGTTGGACAAGACTGAAGAAAGAATAAAATGGAAAAATATCAACAGAAGAAGCTGGGAAGAACTATAGGAAACTAAACAACGAACTAAGAGTAGCTGGTAGAGCGAAGGTAGGCTGGATGAAACAAAAATTTAAAGATATAATGGATCTCGAGAGGCAGGAAAGATATGATTTAATGTACCGCGAAGTAAAATGTATGGACTTCACAAATAAGAACAGAAAATCCATGTGGTTGATAGAAAAGGAAATTGGCAATGAAATAACAAAGAAAGTACACTGAAAAGATGAAAGAAATAATTATGTAGAAAAGCTATACGAGAGACAAAATTGTCCAGTTTGATTGGTGTGGATTGAAAAGAGAAGAGACTATTCAGTAACCTTTATATGAAACAACGAGTCAGTGAGGATAGAAGAAGAAATGTCACAGGATACTCGAACAGGGAGAGAAGTACGACCAGGATGCTCTTTATCACCTACCCTGTTCAACATCTACTTAGAGGATTTAGTGAAGAACTGCTTTCAGAAAATGGGAGGATTGATAGTGGGAAAAAGAAGAATAAAGTACATAAGATTTGCTGATGGTATAGCATTGCAATCAGAAGAGGAGGCAATACTAAGAAATATGCTATTGGAGTTAAATGACAGCTGTGAGCAGTATGGGATGAAGATAAATCCAAGCAAGTCAAACACCATGGGTATCGGAAGGAAGCTAAAGAAGACAAACTTGCGAATTCGAAATGAGGAAGTGAAACAAGTAGACAGGTTCATGTACTTTGGAGTGTACTAAAGTAGTAACATGAGCTGCTGCCAGAAAGTCAAAAGGAGGATAGTAATGGCAAAGAAAGCTTTTAATAGAAAAAAGAAGCATCTTTTGAGGACTTCTGGAAAAAGAACTAGGGAAGAGACTGCTGAAGTGCTTTGTATGGGGTGCGGTTTTTTACTTTGTTATTTAACGACGCTGTGTCAACTACTAGGTTATTTAGCGTCGATGGAATTGGTGATAACGAGATGGTATTCGGCGAGAGGTCGAAGACTCGCCATACATTACCTGACATTCGCCTTACGATTGAGGAAAACCTTGGAAAATAACCCAACTAGGTAATCAGCGGAAATCGAACCCACGGCCTAGCGCTACTTCGGATCAGCAAGCAAACGCGCTACTGCCTGAGCTACGCCGGTGGCCTGTAGTGAGGTATTTTATGGAACAGTAACATGGGCATAACGACGAAGTAAAGAGAAACAAATGGAAGCATTTGAAATATGGATATGGAGAAGAATATAGCGTGTGAATGGGACAAACAAAATAAGAAATGAAGCTCTACTGCAAAGAGTGGATGAAGAAAGAAAAATGCTGAAACTGATCAGGAAGACAAAGAGAAATTGACTGCAAAGATTCGGGGTAGAATAAATTGGATAATAGACATTAGGGTTTAATATATGAAGAGTCCACTGCAAGAATGATGGATGTCATTTGGAATACATTTTGCAGGAGAAGCAATTGAAAGTTTGAAATGATTAGCGCTCAAAGCTTAACTGTGATTTTCCGATCATTACTGGACAATGACTGCTATCAGTGTTAATGTCATATAACTCTCTATGTAAATTCTGTATGTCTTAAGTTATGCATTGACAGTCTTGGTTCATTTTCGACAAGAAAGTGATATCCATCATTCTTGCAGTGGACTCTTCATATATAGATCGTGTAAGAGGAAGGAGAGAAAAAAGGAAATATTGGACAATGCTGGGTTTGCAATGGAAGACCTGACCTTGGGCAGAAAAGTATGAATGAATGATAACAATGCCAGCGACGTGAGCCCAGTGTTGCCAGATTGCCTGTTTTGAGGTCAAGAGAAAAAGTGAATTTTTACATAAGCTTACACACATACATACATACATACATACACACATACATACATACATACATACATACATACATACATACATACATACATACATACACACATACATACATACATACATACATACATACACACACACATACATACATACATACATACATACATACACACACACATACATACATACATACATACATACATACATACATACATACATACATACATACATACATACATACATACATAAAGTGTTCTGCCCACGGGCAGGTCTTTCACTGTAAACCCAGCATTCTCCAATCTCTTCTATTTTCAGCTTTCTCTTTGTCTCCGCGTATGATCCGCATATCTTAATGTCGTCTATCATCTGATATCTTCTTCTGCCTCGAAATTTTGCAACGTTCACTATTCCTTCCAGTGCATCCTTCGGTAGGCAGTTTCTTCTGAGGCAGTAACCAAACCAATTCCCTTTCTGATCAGTCTCAGCATCATTCTTTCTTCAGCCATTCTTTTTAACACAACTTCATTTTTTATTCTGTATGTCCACTTCACACGCTCCATTCTTCTCCATATCCACATTTCAAATACTTCTGTTCGTTTCTCTTCATTTCGTCGTAATGTCCATGTTTCTGTCCCATACAATGCCACACTCCCTACAAAACACTTCACTAGTCTCTTCCTTAGTTTTTTTTTCGGAGATCTGCAGATAAAGGCACGAAATTCTGAATCATCGATCAGTCAAAGTTAGGGAAGAAGAAACGTCTAGGTCTGAAGTTAGGCTATTAGTTTTACAGCAATTTGCAAAGAAAAAATGCGAGATAACAAGCTTTATGATATCGTATTGTAATATAATTATTAATTTATTCCCATTCAAACAATAATAAAATGAAGTGAACACATTGTTATTGTGTGTTCAGTAGAGGTTTAAACTATTGTGATGCACCGATGTTCTTTTTATATCACGTAGGAACTATGTAGAATAGTACGCAATAATGCGTATCTGACGTGATGCATTAATAACTTTCTGACTATGATTGAGGTATTTACGATATGAATGAGCCTCCTACGAGATCAAACAATATTTTTGCATACTTCGGTTGTATATCTTATCAATGTCAGGAAAATGATGCCGTAAATATTTTGATATTCCAGTATCAAATAAAGTTCGTACGGAGAGTTCGTGGAAAATACAACATGGGAGACCCAAATTAGTAACAACTGAAGAATGCATGTGATCGATTACGCTCGCTACTAGTGACGGAGTCGTACCGAACCGTGTGAAATAAAGAGAAGCGACCACAGTAGCCAGAAAAATTCGTGATTACATAGTGGAAGCTATATAACTTTGCAGACCGAAGAGAGCAATGGAATGCATTAAAGTAAATAAAAATATATTTTGAACTTCTTAATTGAGTGTAAGGTTAGTTAGAAAATTAGGCTGAAAATCACACGCACACGCACACACACACACAGATCCGCGCGCGCGCGCGCTTAACAGCGGAGTTCTGTCTCGTCATTTCAGTGGGATTGTCAGACTCTCTAATGTAGGCTTGCAGAACTGGGCGACAGTTGTGGCGTTGCGTCATTGACTTGGTCTGGGAGGGGATTTGTATTCAGTGTCTGTGATATGTGATTGCGTACGGGGCACAGTGACGTCATCAACGCCAGTGGACTGTGGACGGGGAACCAACGCTTTCCCCATTCTTTACACCCCTCTCTCGCCAGTTCTGTATCCTTGGTCTAATGGCAAGAAATAACTATTTAATGTTCAATAAAACCGTCAATTTAATTTAGGAAATGTAAGGAATAAATCATTCCGTATCAATTTCATGACAGGAGTAAAAGTCAGAATCATACGGATAGAAGCCTACTTCACGAGTAAAAGAATTTTAAAAGGGATTGTGAAATACAATTTATTTCTTGCCGCTATACCTTCATTTTTCAGCTTACTTCTTTGTAATCATTTCTATTAAAAGTAAAGCATCTATTTTACATGCTATGAAGGCGGGTATGGTGTATAGACTTAAAGCTGCATACTTTCATGACCTCGACACCATACTTCGTTCCACAATGTCTGACAGGCCACGTATACATTGCCAGCAAAGAAAGGTAAAAGATACTTGCTAATCAACCAATGGCAGAGGTAACGTTTCAGCCTTATCTTGAACTAGAACGCTTCAGATCGCCCAGCTTCAGGATAAACCTGCACTGTGACCTCTGGCATTGGCTGAATAGCAAGTATGTTTCTCCCTTCCTTTGCCACCAATGTTTAAGTCGCCTGTCAGACATTGTGTAACGCAGTATAGAATTACATAGTGTAGTCGGAACCACGTTTCGACGGACTTTTGCCTCCGGGGAAGATCTTATACTCGATTCTACAAGATACTGATTTGACCTCGGGACCGTTGGGGAAGTTTTGGCAACGACAAAAATCCCGCCCCTACACTGGATTGAACCTGGAACCTTCTGGTCCGCAGCTATTTGCTTTACCAACTGAGCTACTCGGCCGTCCTGTCATTTGCAGTAAATGTCTGAAACAGCTCTGGATATAAAGGAGAAAGGGAGAGGAAAGGAGATACCCCACACCCAAGTCCTTTTCTCTTACTCCGCTTAAGAAACAAATACAGGGACATCATTTTATTTTTATTTCAATTTTTATTGTACCTGAGTTTTTGAATTTACTTCACTCCCAACCCCTCTACTAGTAAATTTCCAATCGTTCTCCACACAGAACCGAGGCCGCGTATGCAGTACTGAGTTAGTGAGTATAGTACGTTCCAGAAATATGTTCGCGTTTTCCAGTGACGAAAGAGCTTTCAATATTGAATCATATTTTCGCACAGGTACTGTCGTCCGTTTCCCTACGTCGCATCCCAGTTTCCCCCATCTGCTTCTGTTCGTCCCTCTGTAAAGTCTAGTAGCTGGGTTGTCTTAACTCTTTTGTGAAAACATTAATTTCTGGTAGGAATTGGAAGTCTACGTAATATTATACAGCTATTTAAAATAACTTAAATGAAAGGGCCTCGTTAAGTAATTAACTGTCACGTGATTTCCCCCCTTTTCTACGACAAAACCACTTGAACGGACAGTAGATAGCATTTCTGAGTAATTTTATCTTTTCGGATCGGGCAGAAGTGAAGATTGAATTTACAGTACGTAAGGTACTCTTTCATAGAGTAGGTATAGAATTATTTCAACATGAGTTACTCGTACGAAGGACGAAACTGGTAATTGGAATTAGGTACAATAGTCTATAGTGCGATAATATGTATAAAAGAACTGAAGCCTGCATCGAAATGAACGGCCACCATTTTCAAAAATGTGTTTAAATATCCATATTATGATTATTTTTCAATTTAACTTCGTTCTCTATATTGTACGCTAATGTGCTGTAACAGTACAATATACACTGCATAATTAATACGTCCGAATGGATAGCTCAATTCGTGAGTAAAAACACTAAGTGTTAATACAGTACTGTATTTTGATTAAATAAAAAGCTAATGAAAATTATCAAAATCAAAATTGCGATATTTCCTAGTTTACGTAAATGGATGAACTACTTTTCTTCCCTCATATACTTAGTAAAGTGATTTGTATTTTATGCCAGTATCATCGAACTCCAGTCGTGGAAGGGGGAGCAAGCGGTGTTTCCGGTTCTAGACCTTTAATCCAAAGATATAGCCAGGTTAATATTAAAAATGTTAGTAAAAATAAAATGATGTCCCTGTAGTAATGAATAGTACATCAGTGGTTGGTTTGAGGCGACCAGCAGAATGCGAATTAAGATTTCTGATGAGGGGCGGATAGAATCCTACCCTAGGCCTATGTAGAGAATACCATATATAAAATAATTATTATTATTATTATTATTATTATTATTTTATTATTCTTATTATTATTATTAAAAAATCAAATATTTTGGAGCAACAGTAACAAATATAAATGACACTCGGGAGGAAATTAAACGCAGAATAAAAATGGGAAATGCCTGTTATTATTCGGTTGAGAAGCTTTTGTCATCTAGTCTGCTGTCAAAAAATCTGACACATAGAATATATAAAACACTTATATACCGGTTGTTCTGTATGGTTGTGAAACTTGGATTCTCACTTTGAGAGAGGAACAGAGATTTAGGGTGTTTGAGAATAATGTGCTTAGGAAAATATTTGGGGTTAAGAGGGATGAAGTTACAGGAGAATGGAGAAAGTTACACAACGCAGAACTACACGCATTGTATTCTTCACCTGACATAATGAGGAACATTAAATACAAACGTTTGAGATGGGCAGGGCATGTAGCACGTATGGGCGAATCCAGAAATGCATATAGAGTGTTAGTTGGGAGACCGAATGGGAAAAAGACCTTTGGGGAGACCGAGACGTAGATGGAAGGATAATATTAAAATGGATTTGAGGGAAGTGGGATATGATGATAGAAAGTGGATTAATCTTGCACAGAATAGGGACCGATGGCGGGCTTATGTGAGGGCGGCAATGAACCTGTGGCTTCCTTAAAAGCCTTTTGTAAATAATAAATAATAATAATAATAATAATAATAATATTATTATTATTATTATTATTATTATTATTATTATTATTGCTGTTGTTGACATTACTGTGATGAACTGTAAACTCTGTAAGTTAGAATAATAAAGTAGTGAATAAACTCACCTCTGTATCACGATGCAGTGTATATTGTACTGTTACAGCACATTAGCGTACAATATAGAGAATGAAGTTAAATTGGAAAATAATCATAATATGGATATTTAAACACATTGTTGAAAATGGTGGCCGTTCATTTCGATACAGGCTTCAGTTCTTTTGTGCATATTATCACAGTATAGACTATTGCACCTAATTCCAATTACCAGTTTCGTCCTTCGTACGAGTAACTCATGTTGAAATAACTCTATACCTACTCTATAAAAGAGTACCTTACATATTGCAAATTTAATCTTCATTTCTGCCCGATCCGAAAAGATAAAATTATTCAGAAATGCTATCTACTGTCCGTTCAAGTGGTTTTGTCGCAGGGTCGTAGAAAGGGGGGGGAGGATCACGTGACAGTTAATTACTTAACGAGGCCCTTTTAGTTAAGTTATTTTAAACAGTTGTACAGGAACATCATTTTATTTTTACTTCAATTTTTATTGTACCTGAGTTTTTGAATGTACTTCACTCCCACCCCTTCTACTAATGAAATTCAACTGTCCTCCTCACAGATCCAAGACCGTATATACAGTCATAATAGCTTTACGTTCAGAGTAACAGTACGTTCCAAAAATATGTTCGCGTTTTCCAGTGACGAAAGAGCTTTCAATATTGAATAATTTTCGCACAGGTACTGTCGTCCATTTGCCTACGTCGCATCCCGGTTTCCCCCACCTGCTTCTATTCACCTTTCTGTAAAGGCTAGTGGTTGGGCGTCTTAGCTCTTTTCTGAGAACATTAATTTCTGTTAGGAATTGGACGTCTACGTAATATTATACCCATATAATTGTTTAAAATAACTTAAAAGGGCCTCGTTAAGTAATTAACTGCCACGTGATTTCCTCCCTTTCTACGACCCTGCGACATAACCACTTGGACGGACAATAGATAGCATGTCTGAGTAATTTTATTTTTTCGGATCGGGCAGAAATAAAGATTGAATTTACAGTACGTAAGGTACTCTTTTATGGAGTAGGTACATAATTATGTTAACATGTGTTACTGATACGAAGTACGAATCTGGTAATTAGAATTACGTATAATAGTCTATAGTGCGATAATATGGACATTAGAACTGAAGCCTGTATCGAAATGAACGGCCACCATTTTCAAAAATGTGTTTAAATATCCATGTTATGATTATTTTTCAATTTAACTTCATTCTCTATAGTGTACGCTAATGTGCTGTAGACAGTATAATATACACTGCGTAATGAATACGTCCGCATGGACAGCTCAGATCGTGAATAAAAACACTTATTGTTAATACCGTACTGTATTTTGATTAAAGAAAAACCTAATGAAAATTGTCAAAGTCAAAAGCATGATATTTCCAGTTTACGTAAATGGATGAACTACGTTTCTTCCCTCCTATACCTAATAGAGTGATTTGTTTGTATTTTACGCCAGCATCATCGAACTCCAGTCGTGGAAGGGGTAGCAAACGGTGTTTTACGGTTCTCAATCTTGATCCAAAGGTATAGCCAGATTAATATTAAAAATGTTAGTAAAAATAAAATGATGTCCCTGTATAATATTACGTAGATGTCGAATTCCTAACAGAAATTAATGTTCTCAGAAAAGAGCTAAGACAGCCCAGCTACTAGACTTTACAGAGGGGCGAACAGAAGCAGATGGGGGAACCGGGATGCGACGTAGGCAAACGGACGACAGTACCTGTGAGAAAATATGATTCAATATTGAAAGCTCTTTCGTCACTGGAAAACGCGAACTTATTTCTGGAACGTACTATACTCACTAACTCAGTACTGCATACGCGGCCTCGGTTGTGTGGAGAACGGTTGTAAGTTTACTATAATCTTTTCGCTGTAAGAAAAATCCTAATGTAAACAACAGCACGTGACTGAAGTGAGGCGTCATTGGCCACTGTTTGGCGCTATAGGTTCTCAGTACGTGTTCCCGCCTACTGTTGTACATTCTGTTTCATGTTAAACATTTCCCGTTACTCGTCAAGTAGGCCTAATCTCACTACTATGCACTCATTTGCTTAGGAAACATTTACTGTATAATTACAGTAATTAAATTATTTGTTAAGTCTTATGTCTTCACAATGGACAGTTGAGGATACAGAAGACATACTTCAGTACCACGTTGTTACGTGAACTACGGTACGAGCTCAAGTGACGCCAGCTTCTTACAAGAACAGAAGACTACCTCAGTATTACTGTTGGTATTCATCCGCGTTCATAGTACATAACAACATACAAAAGTAGCTTTTCTTTTACATAGCGTTTTACATATGAGCGAAGTTAAATATTTCATCGTATTTAACAACTAGAATTCGATTTTTTATTTTCAAATAATACAAGATTGTGGTTTCCAAATACGAACTATATTTTCCTGCGTAATGTGAGTGTTTCGACTGGGAGCCAATTACGGGTATGACAGCAACGTGCTTATGTTTACATTAGGATTTTTCTTACAGCTAAAACAGTATAGTAGAGGGAGTGGGAGTGAAGTACATTAAAAAACTCAGGTACAATAAAAATTGAAGTAAAAATAAAATGATGTCCCTGTATCTGTAACTACGTGTTATCGTAAATGTAAGCTTAACAGTTCGTACAATAGGCTAAATAGTCTGTAACTCCAGACGTGAATAATTTATTACTGATGATAAGAGGTTTCAATATTGTCTCTTTTTTTTATCTTGCTTCCTAGGTTCCTGGTCATTCATTGAATTTTCATACGCGTACAGACTTTTGTTGTGTGGTGCAGTTGCGGTCAGGCTCTCTGATCTGCTGCATTCATTTGCACCTCGCTAATTAATTTCGACTCTGTTCGTTGCAGACTCGACGTCTGGAAGCTTCTCCCTTCCAACCATCATACTTCGACCTCTGAATTTAAAGAGCGTGGGACTTCACTGTACCGTTATGCCTTCAATGTATTTTAATAAATCCCACCAGAGCAGAGGGACGAGATGCTTATACATTTAGACAATAGTCGTAATTCACAAAAGACTATATTGCAGTGGTTCCAACCTTTTTAGGTCCTGAACTTACCACGAAGAATATTAGACTTCAAGGAACCCACGAGTTAGTATAGTCTGCCTATACTTTGAAAAATTAACTATGTTATTCAAAAACTAAAAAGAAATTGTACAAGAAATGTAAATCACATCCACATCAATAAAATTGTTGAATTTATTGTCAGAAGAGTGATTACGGATTACAGACAAATTAAGAAAAAGACGGACAGGAAGATCTCTGAAACCTTTACAGATAACGTTTATATTTTGTTTAACGAGAAGGACCACCTCCTCTAGCATTCATGGACTTATAATGGGAAAGATATGCCTACATTGTATATTCCTCTAGAAATAATGCTTTCGTTAGCAATGTGACAAGCTAGAGTGATGGTTCTTATCGGCAAGACTTATCGTGCGTTGACAAGCTCAAGAGTACAGAAAATGCTCTCCTATATTATCGGGGGTATAGCTCAGTGGTAGAGCATTCGACTGCAGATCGAGAGGTCCCCGGTTCAAACCCGGGTGTCCCCTTAATAACTTTTAGGTTGTGCCTTTCATTGTTACTTGTTTATACCTATTCATCTATAAATATTAGAAATGCAATTTTTTTTATATTTTAAAATAAAATGCCATCAAGTTTGAAGTGAATAGTTTTCACTTTCTTTGTTAGTGTAATTTTATTCTCTTGTGGCATCCTTATATGAATTTTTTTCCCGCGTCTCCTTTCTAAAAACCGCTAATAGTTCGATGATTTTGTCTACGTAAAATAAATTTTCTTAGAAATTTGAACCGATACTAGAGTAGGAAGTCACAAATGATGAAACTCCATGATCATGTAACCAGCGTGTGGCAAAAGTCAGAAAAACAGAACAAATACAAGACTTGATATACACATCCAGTCCCGTGGAACAGTTACAAAAATATAGTGTTGGTTACTTTGGAGATTACGAACGAAGGTATGTGACAATCTTCATTGCAGGTGCTGATTTTTATAAATATTAATTACTGAAATGAGAATCTCGGTATCCAGGTTATTATTCATGCCGGAAAAATTTTTACATTAGACCGGCAAAGACCCAGACAGTTCATTTTCCTCTTCCTGATTAGTTTCAGCATCATTCTTTCTTCACCCACTCTTCCCAACACAGCTTCGTTACTTATTTTGTCTGTTAATTTCACACTCTCCATTCTTTTCTCTATCCACTTTTTAAATGCTGCTACTCGTTTTCTCTTCACTTCGTCGTAATGCCCATGTTTCTACCCCAATGCAGTGCCACACTGTCCACAAAGCATTTCACTTGTCTCTTCCTTAGTTCTTTTTCCAGACGCCCGCACAAGATGCTCCTTTGTACTGGAAGTAATTATTTTAATTGAGTAACTGAATAATTCTATAACCTGATACGAAATATAATAAAGTAATGAAATGAAATAATACACTGCTTACGGAAATGTGTAATGCACAATTCACTCCTTCAACCCCTGTCGGACAACGGAGTACCTAGTCCTGATTCCGAAGACGAATCTTTGGTACTTACATCGGTGCTGAAATCAATCTCTAAAAATGAGCCGTTCAGAGCCAAAGTGGTGTAAGTTCATAATTTGGTAATGAGGTTTAAAGTAAAAATTCTGTAAAATACAGTGCAAAATAGCAATTAATATATCATCCTTGCTATCCACTGACTACTAATAGTTTAAATAAATTGAATATTAATTGCTACTTTGCGCTGTATTTTACAGAATGTTTACTTTAACTCTCATTACGCATTTCTGAATTACACCACTTCTGCTCTGAACGGCTCATATAACAAATTCTCTCCATAGCACCTTCCATAACACCGTTCTCATTCCAAAATTCTTCTGCTACTTTCTTACATGAGCACTGTATCTTCTGCAGTCTTCAGTTGTTATAGACAAGATTGCCCCTCTTGTGATATCTTCGAGAGAGGTGAACGAAAATTCTCCTGTAGTATTTATTTCCCTAACCAAGCTATTCATTATAAACCACGAAAGTTCAAGAGGTCTCAAGAGAATGGAAGCAATAAAACTGTGCAGATTGTAAATAGCTTATTCCTTAGATAGAGTAGGCCTACAATAAAAAATTCTAATACTACATTAGTCCCAAATGAGCACTTTCTTTAGAAAATAAAATCCCCTAAATGTTAACACTGTTTTAATCGATAAAAACTAACCTTAGGCTACTGTTCTGATTTTTACTCATACCATTAGATAAACTGATAAGGAATGCTTTATCACTTTGCAGTTGTTATATGAAATCAAAGTTTTCTTGCAAACTAAATAAGATTATTTCTTGCCAATATTAAGTCTGGCAACCCTATTGCAGTGACCTAGGGACGGAACTCTACTATTCATACCTAGTGCGTATGTGTATTCGTGGGTCTAGGAATTCTCGTCGCCGAAGATTTCGTCATTATACCTTCTTGTCACCGATTACATTTTAGTCACGGCGTTCTGGCCACCGATTACGTTTTAATTACCGGCGTTCTCGTCACCTATTACATTTAATAATTTATTCATGTTTTATTGGAAAAATTTAATGAGATTTAAATGTCATTGTAAGGTTGTTTCCGTGGTTACGCCTATAAGTATAATGAGATTTAAATGTCATTGTAAGATTGTTTCCGTGGTTACGCATATAAGTATGAGATTTAAATCATTGTAAGGTTGTTTCCGTGGTTACGCATATAAGTATAATGAGATTTAAATGTCACTGTAAGGTTGTTTCCGTGGTTACGCATATAAGTATAATGAGATTTAAATGTCATTGTAAGGTTGTTTCCGTGGTTGCGCATATAAGTATAATGAGATTTAAATATCATTGTAAGGTTGCTCCCGTGGTTACGCATATAAGTATAATGAGATTTAAATGTCATTATAAGGTTGCTTCCGTGGTTACGCATATGAGTATAAGCTTAATGAGATTTAAATATCATTGTAAGGTTCCTTCCGTGGTTACGCATATAAGTATAAGCTTAATGAGATTTAAATGTCATTGTAAGGTTGCTTCCGTGGTTACGCATATAAGTATAAGCTTAATGAGATTTAAATGTCATTGTAAGGTTGTTTCCGTGGTTGCGCATATAGGTATAATGAGATTTAAATGTCATTGTAAGGTTGCTTCCGTGGTTACGCATATAAGTATAAGCTTAATGAGATTTAAATGTCATTGTAAGGTTGTTTCCGTGGTTACGCATATAAGTATAAGCTTAATGAGATTTAAATGTCATTGTAAGGTTGCTTCCGTGGTTACGCATATAAGTATAAGCTTAATGAGATTTAAATGTCATTGTAAGGTTGCTTCCGTGGTTACGCATATAAGTATAAGCTTAATGAGATTTAAATGTCATTGTAAGGTTGTTTCCGTGGTTACGCATATAAGTATAAGCTTAATGAGATTTAAATGTCATTGTAAGGTTGCTTCCGTGGTTACGCATATAAGTATAAGCTTAATGAGATTTAAATGTCATTGTAAGGTTGTTTCCGTGGTTACGCATATAAGTATAAGCTTAATGAGATTTAAATGTCATTGTAAGGTTGCTTCCGTGGTTACGCATATAAGTATAAGCTTAATGAGATTTAAATGTCATTGTAAGGTTGTTTCCGTGGTTGCGCATATAGGTATAATGAGATTTAAATGTCATTGTAAGGTTGCTTCCGTGGTTACGCATATAAGTATAAGCTTAATGAGATTTAAATGTCATTGTAAGGTTGTTTCCGTGGTTGCGCATATAGGTATAATGAGATTTAAATGTCATTGTAAGGTTGCTTCCGTGGTTACGCATATAAAAATAAGCTTAATGAGATTTAAATGTCATTGTAAGGTTGTTTCCACGATTACGCATATAGGTATTTGGCAAAAAATTTTAGGTGTAAGGCGACGTTCTTACTTATTTTAGTTATTATCAAATTTATTGTATTGATGGAGTATCACGAAGGGGAATTTCGATTCACTCGAAATATTAGGGGCTTTAGGGTTATTGCGAAGGTCATTCACCACCTTGTAAAAAGAGAAAGTGGAGGTTTTAGACAGAAGGATTAGTAAGATCGCAGAACGATACCCTGATTATAAAGAAGATGATGATATTCTTACATACCTCAGAGCCATCGGACACAATTTGGTTGGAAATTTTTAAACATAAATTATGTAACATTTTATGCTGTGTTGCAATTTTGAAACCTTAATTACATAACATTTGATACAGTGTACCTATGGATATTTCACTTGTCAAAATAACTTATTATTTTTAAGAAAACGTATACTAGTGACAAAAATATCGGGTGACTAAAACGTCGAAGTGACCAAAACACCGAGTGACAAAATTGCAGTGACTAGGTGGTACAATGACGAGAGTTCCGGTGACGAAAATTCCGCTTCCCTGTATTCGTAGGTGAATGGGTTGTTAAACTACGCAGACTTTCAGCTTAATTTTGTAATAACCGTGCACTCAATTACAAAACGCATAATAGGCTTTCATTTATTTTGTGACAAATTAGACAACAAACTGTCTTGAACTCTCTTTTCGAAGTTTATGGCATCCTGTGTAATCCCCGGTACTTTGTACTATCTTCTTCTTCTTCTTCCTCTTCTTCCTCTTCAGTAGGTGCTACAACTTCGTCGACCTTTTGAACTTCTCAATTAATTTACGCCATTCTTTTCTGTTATGAACAAGATTTGGCCAATTCTTTACATTCAGTGTTTTCAAATCGTTGGTTATGTTTTCCTTCCATCTACTTTTTGGTCTTCCTCTTGTCCTTTTACTGATGGGGTTCCATTTATATATTTTCTTAAATGTTTTACCTTCGTCCATACGATTGATATGGCCAAACCATGCCATCATTTGCGCTTTGATTTAGTTTACTATGTGTTGGTTTTGTATTAAAATATTTAACTCTTTATTATTTCTAATTCTCCACTCATCGTTTGCATCTTTTCTTGGGCCAAATATCCTTCGTAATATTTTCCTTTCAAAAACCAGGAGCTTTTGCTTAGACAATTCAGTTAGGGTCCAAGTTTCACTTGCGTATGTTACAATTGGTCTTATTACTGTTAAAAATATAGTCTTAATTTTGCTTGTTTAGATGTGTATTTGCTTTTGAATAAGTTGAGATTTGCAAAGTATGCTTTATTTGCCATAACAATTCTACTGTTTATTTCTTCCTCGATATTGTTTTCGTCGTTTACTATTGATCCCAAGTACTTGAAGGATTTTACTCCTTCAAAAATAGTATTATCCATCTGTAAGTTTTCTGGTTCAATATTTTTGGCTGAACATTTTAAAAATGTTGTTTTCTTTGCATTTATGATTAATCCATATTGTGCCGATTCTTCCATTAAAGTTTCCAGCTTTTCAATTAATGCCTTCTTTGATCTTGCTATTAGTAATATATCGTCTGCCTATGCTGTACATTGTACCAATCTTGTGCTTATATTACCTCTAATCTCTAGTTGTTTGATTATCATGTCCACCACTAGTATGAAAAGGGTTGCAGAAAGCGGCTCTCCTTTTTTAACTCATCTGTTAATTTTAAAACTGTCACTTAGTTTGTTATTTATTTTAACTACCGCTGTTGTATTTGCTAGCGTTATGTTAATCAGTATGATTATTTTCGGGGGAATTTTATGTATTTTGTACTATCTTCAAAATTAATAATACATCTTCAATGATCCATCTTCTGAATCTGAATAAGCAAGCGCTTTGATGTACTTGGTTAATTAATTTGCAATTTTCCGTCTCGCTCTGCCAACTTTTATTAAACGTAAGATTCTAATTTGCCCAGATCTCGTTTAAATACATAAAATTTTGTATCGATATTGACGTATTTGTCACAAATATCTGCAATATAAATGTAAAATATGCGGCTTCTCAATTAACACTTTACTATAACTGCATTTTTTTTATTTGTAACTCATTTTCTTTAATATCCGTGTTGAGATTATATGGATCTTTGAAATTTCTAACTTCTACATTTTTACACCAATTAATTTGAAACGTTTATCACATATTTACAATGTGGAATGCAATACACAAATTTTCACTTTGATATTCCAATTAATTTACTGATAATTAATTTTTGTTTTTTGTTTTGTTTTTTTTAATACTGAATTATAATTTCTCAGTTTTCAAAGTTTACATAATTTTTCTTTAAATTTATATTGAGTTTATCTAATAGATGTATGTAAAATATGACGCATGCGTTTCATATTTTTTCAATTACTTTGTGAGAAAAAAAAATAGTTACCCTTTTAGTAGTTAATTTTTCAATTTTTTAAAACTTATCACATTCTCAACACATGATGATTTAAATACTTTCAATAGTATATTTTTAAAATAATATTTTAAAAAATCTTAATATACAGTACGTATATTATATTATGAACAGCTGACTGAAGTTAACAGTCTGGTCAACGTAAAACTTCACCATCAACTTCAAAGTGAATGAATAAAAATCATTCAGATATTTGTAATATTTCGTGTTCAATTTAAATAATTTTTATTTCTTTTTGTTAAGTGAGGTTTGAATTGCTTAAATAAAGTTTAGTACATTTCAAATGCAGTGATTTATTTCGTATAATGTATATATTTATTAACACTGTCTTTGGCATATGAATTTTATATGCATTGTAGGATTGTAGCATACATAGAAGGCAATTTCCATTACAACTCTAGAGCAGTTATTTGTAATATTTCAACATACTTATATATAATCTTTTCGTTGTAAGAATAGTCCTACAGTAAACAATGACACTTGACTGAAGAGAGGCTTGATTGGTCGTAGTTTGGCGCCAGAGATTCTCATTAAGTGATCCCGGCTTCTGTTGTACATTCTGTTTCATGTTAAACATTTCCCGTTACTCGTAAAAGTAGACCTAACTTCACTATCATACACTGGTTTTCTTAGGAAACTGTTACTTTATAATTAATTAATTGGATTCAACTCACTTAACTTGTTAAATACGAGTACTTACATTCAACTCTATTTTTTCTCTCCGCTTTTGAGAGGATTTCCATTCTTATGTTTAGTAGCCACACAAACAGAGGATGCAGAAGCCATACTATCACAAGCTTTCGAGAACACGCTCAAATGGCGCCAGCGTATTACAAGAACAGACTACCTAGGTATTACTCTTAGTATTCATCCGCTTTCAAAATAAATAAATTATATGTCCACACCTGTGGAGTAACGGTCAGCGCGTCTGGCTGCGAAACCATGTGGCCCTGGTTCGAATCCCGGTCGGGGCAAGTTACCTGGTTGAGGTTTTTTTTCTGAGGTTTTCCCTCAAATGCTGGGTAACTTTCGGTGCTGGACCCCGGACTCATTTCACCGGCATTACCACCTTCATTTCATTCAGACGCTAAATAACCTAGATGTTGATACAGCGTCGTAAAATAACCCAATAAAATAAATAAATTATGAAAGTAGCTTTTCTTTTACATACGGGTGAAGTTATATCTTTCGTTGTATTTAATAACTAGAATTCAATTTTCATTTCCAAATAATACAAGGTTATGGTTTCCAAATGCGGAACTATATTTTCCTGCGTCGTGTGAATGTTTCGACTGGGAACCAATCACGGGTATAACAGCCGCGTGCTTGTATTTACATTAGGATTTTTCTTACAGCGAAAAGAGTAAAGGTTGAGAACCTGAATTCAGTAAAATCAACTTTCAATCGTGAGACCGTTTGCTATAACGACGAGAAAACGCACTATCGTGCAAAAACATTTACTTCCTAAATATACAATGACCAGCAGCTAATGAATCCTGTATACTTTTAATAAGGAGTATTATTACTACGTCACATAATGTAGGATTCATATCATTAAAGTACTTCCTTCTGCTGTTTCATCTCGCGCTCTTCTTCTCCTGAGTAAAAAACAATATTTTCGAGCCGGGAATCGAATTCAGGTCTATTGAATTTGCAGCTAATGGTAAATATAACCATGTCTGTCTTTTGTTGAATATTTTTTCTCATATTAATTTTCGCTCTCTTCTATTTTACTAAGTTTCATAAGTTCGTTATTACTTACGAAAAGGCACAAAAGGAGCCAAAGAGGGCGGAATACCATAGGGATACTTATGCCTCCAGGCACTTCTTTCCCGGACAGATGGCGTAGTTACAATAACGCGATATTGAAAGGTCATCTGGAATCCCAGATGAGGCATTATTCAGGAGAAGCTCAACAGATTGCGCGCTTCGCCGACTTGGCAAGATTGATCACTCCAAGAGAGCGATCCAGCCCAATACAGTCGCGTTCGATGAAGAATGAAACCAAGAAAAAAAAGTGCGGGTGAGCGCAGAGTATATAATAGTTGACCCCCTGGTCCTATGTATTATTCTTGCTATCGTTCACGAAAGATTATTATGCTTTCCAGCGCGCTGTTACGAAAATATTATTTTATTCGTAATCCAGGTGGGTAGCATTGCTTATAAATAGAGACCGGATTTTAAAGGGAATCCCTTTCTTTATTTCAACACGAAACATGAAATAATTAATTACGATGTTCAAAACTATCTTCCACCGACCAAATTATGTGGTTTTGACTTCCATTTTTTTTCTTTTTCTTTTTTAGTCTATACTCCCTTTTTTTAATATCTCTTATTTTGGGCCTTTTTTGACAATATCGCAAAAGTTTGTATAATTTTCCTATATTTTGTCCGAAAGGTCTATAACTTCCTGAGCAAGCGAAAATAAATGTCGCTCTTTTTCTGATTCCAGACATTGAAAAACTAATAAAGTTTGCTGATTAAGAGTTCAGGATAAAAAGAAAATTTTCACCTCTAGTTTCAGTTGATGTTGAGCGGTCATTTTCTGTTTATAAAGGCATTCTGCATTCAAAGAGGTAGAATCATATTGAAACATATTAAAATGTTGAATGTGATCAAATACAACACTTTCCTTATGTTGTGAAGCGATAAATATAAGGTCGTGTATGCTATGTGTATCCATGAATGTGCTGAAGTGTGTTTTCAATGAAAATAGCACCCTTTTGAGGGAGTAATATAGTCCTTTATGAAGTCCTTTTTTGACTATATCAAATACAACACTTTTCTTATGTTGTGAAGAGATAAATGTAAGATACTGTGTGCCATGTAAATCCATGAATGTGATGAAATGTGTTTTGGGGAGTAATATAGCCTAGTCCTTTTTCAAGTCCCTTTTCTTGGCTATAACTTTCCCTTTTTTATCCTCTTTTGATGAAAAATTGTCCCTTTAAAATCCGGTTTCTACTTTAAGTTATAACCATAGGAAGGAAGTTATTACCAAAACTGTAGATTTCAGTTGAGTAAAGCCAGGAGTAGCCTAAGAAGTCACCCACGCCTCGCCCTGCTCCTTCTCCCTACAGATGATACGCATTTCACATAACGCATAGTACCATTCTGTGGAGCTGTGTACAGTCATGAATAGTTTGAAGAATATTGTTAATTTGTATTAATAGTTTAGATTTTGAACAAATTGAGCTATTCTGTTATTATTGTATTATTTACGTAATGTTAATATTATGCATGACTGCAAAGAAGAAGTAAACTCATCTGTTATTAAATAATTATGCAAACAGGAGTGTGTAACACGTTTATTTTTCCCGGATTATTCTTCGTGAAGTGTTGTTTGAAAGACAAGTTTATTTACCAGTCGTTTGTTTTGCTGGTCTGTTGACGTCTCGTGCTGCTGTGCTATAGGCCTGCCAAGTTCTGATTACCGACGGCAGGAGTCCGAACTATGAGCTCGTTACATGTTTTCTGTTGCAGCAACAGCAGCGACCTCATCTCCGATCAGTAATACGAAGTTGGTGAGTCTATACCACAGTCTAGTATATACAGTCGCGAAGCTCAATACGTACTAAATATGCAAACATTAGATAGTTGCTCACCACTAGGATCGCTAATATCGCCTCATTACAGGCAATGCAAAATAGTACCGTCACAGTCTATTGTTTCTAGCACCCTCAAAAATCAAGCTTCGTGACTGTATATAGTAGACTGTGTCTATATTATGCATTCGGTTGCGTTACAGTCAAAGTTCATTCAACATCAGAATTACGATACGAAGTTCCTAGCCGTCATTACAACAGAAATGAAAAATTTTCTTGATAACAATTATGAGTTTAGTATTAAGTACCACATGCGAGACACACTATTAGATTCACAAACTTGTTGTTTACCTGATGATAGTAAGAAATAATGTATCATATTTGAGATTTGCTCCAGTAACGTCTTGTGACGTAGAACGAATATTTTCGAGAGCATTTTTTTTTCTTGGCATGAAAGGAGTATTTCTTTTGATAAAATTAAAATGTGCATTATTATTTGTTGTAATGAGGCTAGAATCATATTGTATTCTTTGTGTGTTATTTTTATGTGTATGGGTAAATTATTTTAGATTGGGAGTTACCAAGTTTATAATTACAAATTATTGTTTCTCTTTTATATTATTCGTTTATTGTTTACTTTTTCTAAGGCCGTGGAAGATTGGATCACAAGTTTGGTTAACACCCGGCTGTATATGTTTGTCGTTCTGGTTCCTAGTTCTACTTATAACATGTTCTGTTGTACGTAATGCAACCCTCAACGAAAGAACAAGCATAAAATGACAGTGAATGTAACATCATCGATAGTTTTTTGCCTCGAACTGTGCAGAAACATACAAGATTTGATTGGGTAAGAAATTTGTGAAGAAAGGTGATGTAGATACAGAAAACAGCAGAGATAACATTCTGTCCACCTATCACTTCTGACTAGCCCTTTCCAATCAATTCATGTTCCTTTAACATCAGTGTTTCAAACTATAGACGCTTTGAACGTTGAGATACTGGTATTGACCCGCGTATCCACCAAACGAGGCTGCCACGCGCGGTCACCTCTCGCGACAGCCTCGCTTCTTGTTTGCCTCGCGGTTTTCTTGCAAGAACGCGAAGCATCATGAGTCACCAGTTAGTGCGCGGCAATTGAGGCAGTTAACATCGGGCTCCGTGATGACATCTTTACTAACGAACGGTCAACCCGAAGTTTAATCGAGAATAGCAAAGCAAGAATTACTATATTGTCTGTTCATATCTTTCATTTTAATCTAATAATCGTCATCTTCGTCGTGGTCCACACCTGTGGAGTAACGGTTAGCGCGTCTGGCCGCGAAACCAGATGGCCCGGGTTTGATTCCCGGTCGGGTTAAGTCATCTGATTGAGGTTTTTTTCCGGGGTTTTCCCTCAACCCAATATGAGCAAATGCTGGGTAACTTTCGGTGCTGGACCCCGGGCTCATTTCACCGGCATTATCACCATTTCATTCAGACGCTAAATAACCTAAGATGTTGACAAAGCGTCGTAAAATAACCTACTAAAAATAAATAAATCTTCGTCGTCATATCAAAGTACAGTCAAGGAATAGACCACAGCTGGCCTGATACAGTCTCAAAATTCCTCCGTCAATTTATGCACTGGTCGACCTAACCTCTTTTTCCGTTTGGACTATATTTCAGTATGGTCCGCCGAGTTAGATCTGTAGTAGCGTGTCTGCCTCCAGACTAGTCGGCCCGTGTTCGATTCCCAGTGGGTCAGAAATTTTTCTTGTAAAATTTTTCAATGGGACTAGGAGACATGGCTGTGCACAACTTCTAATCACTAAATCTCTTCGCAGTGCCTATGAAGGGAAGGCATAATTATGTCACTGTTGACAGTGATTCGTCTGTCGGATGAGGACGTTAAGCCTGGCGCCCCCTTGGTGCTATTGGACAGGAGTAGGCTACGTGCCGGCACCAGGTTTCCCCTTCTCCCTTCCTCACCATCATCAACCTCACCCATTCCCTACACTACACTTACACGAACACTTAACATACACTCACCCTAGTACACGACATAACTCTTCAACAGATACACATCATGCAAAATGTGGCCCGCCGATATGGTGTGCAATTTGAAAATGGGTCACAGTCCTGCCATCTATCCGCAGTATGCGGAACCCGAATCACGCAAAGTGAAGTGGATAGTCATTAGATACACATATTTCAGTATTTTCATAGTACATGCTCGATACATTTTGTTTTATGTGTTGCTGTTTCTTCTCCAAAATGGCTGTTACTTTTAATTCTTGCATAATTTCATTATTTGGTTTAAAATTTAAGAAATTGTATCCTGCTGTTCGTGTCATAAATTTCATCTCGACAGATTCTATCTGGATTTTTTTATTCTCAAATTATCTAAATTTGACTCGTGTATAATTAGCATAGGAAGGAATAGAGTGCTGCGCAGTTTTAACCATACTTGAACTCTTTCGTTCATTGTTGAGTTAAAAATAATATTAGAAATTCCTGAATCTGAAATTTTAAAATTTTCTTGTATCTTCTACATTATATTTTCGTATTATATTAAACTTCGTAGGTAGTTAAATATGTTTAAATTTACGCCAGTTCTCTGCAACATTTCCAAAATATAAATTTAGTTTGCTAGTGGAGTATAATTATGATTCCATTTTATTAAGTAAAGTGTAATAAATTCACGGTTTTATAATACCTGCGCCATAATAATTGGATCGTTGAATAAATAATAAGTGTCGTTTTCAGTAAAACTGCATATTTAATACTCCACCTCAAATTCATTATAACAACGTAACGCAATAACAACAAAGTAATAATTGAACTTATTAAAGTAAACTACTATAATATTCATCAGAATGTATTTCCTTCGTAGATAATTTTGGTGTTAATACTGTATGTTTTCTTTTTTCGGTTTTTACCTCAAATATTATTACGTAAAACTTCGGTGTATGTGTGGTTATTTGTGTTATAATTTTGAAGATCTATGAATTGTAAAATAAAAAATGCTTGTACATTCATGACCGGAAATCCTGAAAAGCTGATCTAAAGAGAATAATACATGTGTAATTTTCTTCAAAACTTCAAAAGGAAAAAGTAATGTAAATTCATGTAAAATATATGTCAGTTAATAAAATTACTTTTGGGATTTCATTTGCTTCTACCGTATTAGGCTGTGTCTGTTTTATTTCATTCACTATAATTCGGTCTGTGTCGTGTACAAGCCTACTTTTCCAATACTACCCTAAGAGAAGACTCGGTATTATTTATAAGATCTGAAAATAGCCAATTGTGTCTGTATAATAGTGAAGTTTTTTTTTTTTTTTTTTCAATTATTGTGCATAATACTTTTGAAGTTGTTAAATTTTTGTTTTATGCTCTTCACTTATTTTGTAATTTCATCATGAATCTTAATTTTCGTTCATTAAGTAATTCTTTTTTTAATGGCATGACCTTTATCTCCACAGTATTAAGTTTACATTATAATAATTCATATACACTAACACATTGAGGTCATAATATGTTGCTATTTGCAAGTCGTCTTCAATTATGTCGTGAAGATACATTAATCATTAGTGAAAAAGTCGTGCTTAAAACTCAGGAAGAGGTTTTAAAATTCTTACAAATTACTATTATTATTACTCTTTCTTCATTCCCCCACCCCTTTTCCCCCTCATTCTTCATCCTTCTACTTACAAGCAAACATTTTGATGCGGGCAAATAAAAAAGTTATATTTTTCTTCCACCATGTTAATAATGTCAAAAGAAGTGCTAATATAAATTTTTGCCACTCGACCGCAATTACGAGGCCGTCCAGAATGTGATTTTCCCTGGGCCCGTTTACAGAAAAAAAGAACAATTACATGGAAATATTTATTGAAATAGATGAAGCAATTGTTACGTAATTTGTCAACATATCCCCCACTGGAATTGAGAAATTTGTCATATCATGGGATCAGTTTTTGTATCCTTGTATCGTAGAAGTCAGCCGCCTAGGATCTGAACCAGCATTTGACAGCCGTCTGCACCTCTCTGTCGATCCCATGATATGACAAATGTCTCAGTTCCTGTGGGGAACATGTTGAAAAATAACTCAACAATTGCCGTGACTGTCCCAATAAATTTTTCCAATGAAATTGTGTTTTATTTCAGTAAACGGCTCCTGGCGAACTTATTTTTAAGGCTCTCGTAATTGCGGTCGAGTGGCCAAAATTTGTATAAACACTTCTTTTGACATTATGAACATGGTGAAAGAAAAAAAAACTTAACTTTTTTATCTGCTCCCATCATAATGTTTGTTTGTTAGAGCATGAAACAGGTCTTCGGGCGGGCCTACAATAGCTAAGTGCGAGAGCTTGTCATACTGCGAATTGTGTGTTCCATCCAATGTACTTTAGTTTCCCTTGACTTTACAAATTTCATTCTACTATTTTTTTCATTTCAGCTTACCTCTCTACTATTTAATTTCACGAAAAGAAAAGAAAGAAAACTGGATAACTTCCAAGCATTGACGATTACTAATAGTGACGTCTAAACTGCTTTCTTTGTTTGGCTTTCATGATTGTAGATCGATAAGCAAAATAAGATATGTCTTACGGTATGACCATAGTCTAGTATATACAGTCACAAAGCATGAGTTATGAGGGAGCTAGGAACAATAGACTGTGCCGGTACTATTTCGCATTGTCTGTAATGAGGCGATATTAGCGATCCTAGTGGTTAGGAACTATCTATGTATGCGTATTTACTACGTATTGAGCTTCGTGACTGTATACAGCCTACTAGACTGTGGTAATACCACAGTCTAGTATATGCAGTCGCGAAGCTCAATACGTAGTAAATATGCAAACATTAGTTAGTTGCTCACCACTAGGATCGCTAATATCGCCTCATTACAGGCAATGCAAAGTAGTGCCGTCACAGTCTATTGTTTCTAGCACCCTCAAAACTAAAGCTTCGTGACTGTATATAGTAGACTGTGGTAATACCCAAACTCATCCATTTGGGAATCTTCTGTGGATGTGGCGACCATGAGAGAATTGTCTTAGCCACTTTTGTGATATCTCCGCCCATTCTGTTATTTCTTTATTTTCATGCTTCTTTCAGAGAAGATAATGGATCAAAGCGGTCAAAGTACCAAAGGACTTAAATTCGCCTCCTCTGAAATGAAAAAAAAAATATATATATATATATATATATATATATATATATATATATACTTATGCGTGTAGCCTCTACTCTCGGAAGAAACGAAACTTCTTAAGCTGTAAATGTATAGTAATCTTTTGAAATGTTCATGCAATGACAAACGATAAATTAGGGTTAAATTCAAAACTTTTATAATTAATAGATATATTGTTCAGAATTGAAAGTGAAAAAATTGGTTTATGATAACCGAAGTAAGTTATGAGAAATAAAGCACACAAAACTAAATTTGTTGTTTATAAGTTCCTTTTAAAATATTTGATGAGCACTTCAGATTAAAATGTTTTATATAATGATGAAGTGTAATTTAATTCTAAATCATTGACACCAGTTGAATCAGGTATTGCACTCGTTTGTTCGTTAAATGTTGACTGTGTAAGAACGTCGAGATGTTTTGTAACTGAACAGCAGTAGAGAGGTTAGAAAATGCCTTTTTCCTTGCCCTGCATTCTCTCGCTTGCTTCAGTCTACCATTCCTCGTTTTCGGTTTATTTGCACACTTTATTTTTCTTGTCACGCTCTCGTTTCGTTGAGTCTATTATATCGATATATTATCTATTAAAAACCTCCTCAGATAATAATTCCACATCCAAGTTTCGGCTGTATAACGTCACAACACTACACAGAAGACGCATTGTCTGGCGATAGCTCCATTCTCACCAACTTATAAATTAATTTGTGTAAATTGGTGCAAAACCGCAAATATATACAACTTTATTTAAGCAAAAACATAGAAATGAGGCCTATGCAATCCCGTAACGCCAACACAAGAGTCCTTTTAAAACTATCTTCACAGAATTGTATTTCACACCATACGACCCTATCGAAAGAACTTCACCTCAAAAAATTATTTAGATTTTCCAGGTGACTGTATTCAGATCAATCTTTTCGGTATTTCACCTTGTGCTGGAATTTAACATCTCCAACGTTATACTATAATATAAGAATATTTATGTTATATGTTCAGTCGAAATGACTTACCAATATTTAAAAACAACAACAAATATTTATAAATATAAATAATTCATTGAAGTTAAAAGATTTAGTGCTAACGTTTCCACCTATTTGGTATCTTCAGGCGTATATTCGAAATATCTCGTGTGATACATTAATTTTACTGTGATTAGAATAACCATTAAGTATATACATAAACAATCTTAAAATAAACATATTAAAACATATATACAAATTAAATAAAAAAATAACAATTCAGTTAATTTTTTGTTTTTAATTAATTTATTTGTGTGATGGTTAAAAACAAATGAATATTCATATCTACTTTAAAGGAGCAGTCCGCGATAAAATTAAGTTGGGTTTAATCAAACACGTTTTTCAATCTAAGTAGAATGTAATTTGCAGCATGTCAATGCGAGGCATGGTTCTTGAGTTACTGACTCCGCACAAATACTTATGACGTTACAGCCACTGAACTGGTGTGATTGCATAATAGACCGAGAACATCGGCGAGTTTCATCTGATTCCGAGAACACTGCACATGAAACAGAAAGTAAATAGGAAGTCAAAAAGTGTTTTTTTTTTTATTCTGGTCAGCGTTACAAATTTTGTTTTTCTTCTGTAATTTTTGTCATTCCTCTTTTACAAATATTTGGTAGAAACAATAGGACCATTGCTGAAAGTTAATGCAGTGTGCTAGAATGCCCGTAATTGGGAGTGGAAGTCCGAACAGAGGTGAAGCATAGCAGTGAGTTCTGCGTTATACTTGTGCGATATAAGATACAAATATTTTGAAAATTTTTCAAAAACTTTACAACTATGTTTCATCGGCAAGACAACATTTTATAAAATAATTTCAAAATTCGTAGAATCAACAGTCAGATGTACTTATTTTCAGATTCATGAACAACTTATCAATTCCCTAAAAGATAAAAACGTGCGAATCGCGGTGATGCCAATTTGACTCACCTAGTTACAGTGCAAAATATGTGGCTTACAGTGTAATGGACCTCGATTCAGATAAGATTATAGACTTCGTAGTTCTGCAAAAAGGTCTAATTGTAGGCGAAACAGCATGCGAAAAAGTTCTAGATCGCCTAAAAGACAAAATGAACATTACCCTCTTTCTATCGGACCGCCATAGAGGAATTAGGAAATTGATAAGGACCAAATATGAATGGATGGGCTATCAATTTGACATTTGGCAATGGCAAAAAGCTTAAAGCCGCCGCACAAATATGGAAAGAGACCATCATAAATCACCTATGTGGTCTTGTGCTACATGTGAAGGTGATTCTGACGACTTAGAAGACAGATTCATTTCTGTATTAAATCATGTTTGTAATATACACGAATGGGGAGAAACAGAGACATAATAAAAAATGTTCACACATTCACCCATACAATAGTGAGAGGGAAAGGATCGAACCTGGATCCAGCGATTACAATGCTCTGAAAAAAGTTGTATGTAACCCTGCCCTTTTAAAAGACCTAAATCAGACTAATCAATTTTGTCACACTAGCAAATTTGAATAACACCATAACGAGAGATGGCTTTACACTCCTAAGAGAAA
Source organism: Periplaneta americana (assembly GCF_040183065.1). Lineage (NCBI taxonomy): Eukaryota > Metazoa > Arthropoda > Insecta > Blattodea > Blattidae > Periplaneta > Periplaneta americana. The sequence continues at coordinate 77,290,350 of NC_091132.1, forward strand.
ACACTTTCCATATGATGGAATGGTAACATGAACTGTGATTGCGATAATGGACCATAATTACAACGTGAAAAGAGATCTAACTGGCTCCAGACTCCAGTACTCTAAAGCCACTAAACGATGGGTGGAAGACAAAACATACAGCTGGAAGAAAAATGCGTGGAGAGAAGATACTATACAGAAAAATGTCTTGGAAGTAGTTCTGGTTATCAACTGCCGCAATTCGATGATCCACATGTTTTAGAGGTTCCCCCAAACATAGCTTCGTGCCTAAACCGTGTGACTCAACAACTATGACGCAATAGAATAATATAAACCATGTACTAATTTATTGTTGACGTGAGATAAACACGTATTTGCAGTCCATTCATAATGAATATTTCACGTCTCACATACCTTCACTCACTCAGTGAAGGCGTTGAATTAGGTTATAATGGATCGACATATTAAACCAAGTTGTTCTAATCATTATAAATACGAAATTCAAAATGGGTAAATTATTATTATTATTATTATTATTATTATTATTATTATTACAGTATATGCATGTGATAGGTCCTAAGTGTATTAATAATAACAGACTGTAACGTATATATATATATATATATATATATATATATATATATATATATATATATATATATTTACTCGTTCTACGCTGTATGTCAAACAGAACTACAACGCAGTCTTATGAAGCGATCAGTGGTTATGACGTCAGAGCTTGCAGTAAGACCTTTAATATTTCGCAAACTAAAAGGCGTAGAGCGATGCGACAAACGCCGTTAATCCAAGGATTACTTTGGTAAACATCCTATAATATAATCGAAATATGGAATTTTATCGCGGACTGCTCCTTTAATTTATAACAATAATTAAAACAACTATTAACACACAAAAAATTAAAATTATGAACATTAAAACAGGCTCAAATTATCTATATGTTACCCTGTGTTCAAAATTAATTACTTCTGAATATATCTTATTACTGTATTGAACATGATCATATATGTGTTTTACAAATTAATGGTTTGTGTCGTTATGTGTGTATTATATCAAGCATTTATTATTAAAATTATAACTATATTGAAGTGATGAAATCTTGTAGTTCATGTTAATTTCAATAGTAAACTTCATTTAAGTAAACTTCAATTTAAATTGCAAAGTAGATTGTAGGTATAAGTTTTGAATTACCTGAATACTATCACAATGTTTTGTAAGATCTCCAACGTTTCATAACTGCACACATGTTCCATCTTTAGAGGAAATTAGTACAACCTGATGGGTCATCTGCTCTCTTGGACCTATTATGATTGATTACTTCAAGTAACTGGCCCATCAAGTAGTACTGACTTGCCCTGAAGATGCACATTCGAAACGATGGAGAGATTAAGTTTCAGCACACGGTGGAATTTCCAAAGTCTACTTCTGAAAAACAATTATTTCCTGCACATTTACGAGCATACCTCCCAACCTTCTTGAAATTCCTAAGCTATTCTTTCTCGTATTTGTCCCTGTGATAAATCATGAACAAAACCACCACTGTAAGCAGCACAGGGAAAATGCAATAGGAAGGTACTCACACATTATCTATCGGAAGGAGATTAACTATATGAATGATCTACTGGTTTACAGATATCTGAGGATTAAAGGTGCCTTCGAGAGTTACACTTGGAGACTGGGAGTGGGAAGACAGCAGCGGCCGTAGAGCGCCTAAGAAGAAGAAGAAGAAGAAGAAGAAGAAGAAGAAGCGTAATCTTTGATTTCTTTTCAAGAATGAACACGAGGTCAGTTAAATTCAAATCTTCAGTTCTAATGCTTGAACTACATTATAGAAGTAAAAAACAAAAAGTTCTACATAAATAGAATAATAATGATTTTCTTATTTTGAAGTGTTTAATTTTAATCGAAATACATTGAGCTGATTGTTGTAAAATTCTAAAAAACACATGTTGAAGCTCATTATCTTAGCACTGTTGATCGCTGGAACTAAATTAACTGTACCAGAAATTATGGTGAAACCAACTCAGGACTGAGGAAGATTGATCTTGTTTGTTTTGGCAAAACGGTACCTACTTTGGACAGTTCTGAAAGAGAAAGTATTCACAAATATCTAGGACCTGAATGTGTAAGAACTCTATAAAAGTTCGATCGCTTCAACTGTCTACAACTCTCTGGGTTACAACCTTCTGAGACTCGATTTCAAGTCCAGTTATACATACAAATACGAAGACTTCTGTGCTGCCAAGACGCAGTATTACAGAGTGCCTTGACAAATACAATAAAAGATAAAGTAAAAGGCACATGACTAGAGTAAATGCATCTCATTTCAAAACTGTTTATAAGGAAGTTGTATCGACTGTTCTGTAAATAATATACAGAAGTACCGCAGATAGTTTTGTTACTCATTTACTTATACATTTATTTAAGGGAAGTGGACTGTGAATACATAGAGCTACTAAATACTGTATTACGGTAAAACGTGCAGTAACAATTTTCTTAATATCTGCCTAATATTTATGTTAGATAAACACAAGTTCAGCTGTGAATCTTTAAAAACGCCGAGTTAAATGCGTATGATGCTGCAATGTTCTGACAGAGACACTGTATATTAAAGTAGCTAAGTGTAAATTAGGACAGGAATCTCTTTTCTATCTTGAAATTTTTACTCACTGTTATATTAACAGTTTTACTCTCAGACTTTATTCCTAATATACTACGCTCATTGTCAGACTTCACTCCTAACATATTACATTCAGACTTTACTCCTAACCTATTACCCTTTACTACTAAAATGTTACGCTCATTGTCAGACTTTACTCCTAATCTATTAAGCTCAATTTTACTCCTAACATATTGCGCTCAGGCTTTACTCCTAACACATTACGCTCAGACTTCATTCCTAACACATGACGTTCAGACTTCACTCCTAACACGTTACGCTCAGACTTTACTCCCAACACCTCGCTCAGACTTTACTCTTAACACGTAATGCTCAGACTTCATTCCTAACACCTTACGCTCAGACTTTACTCCTAACACCTTGCTCAGGCTTTACTCCTAACACATTACACTCAGAATTTACTTCTAATATATTACGCTCAGATTTTAGTCCCAACATATTACTCTCAAGACATTACTCCTAACAATTTACGCTCATTGTCAAACTTCACTCTTAATATATTACGCTCAGAATTTAGTTCTAACACATTACGTTCAGACTTTACTCCTAACACATTACGCTGAGACTTTACTCCTAACATACTACGCTTAGACTATATTCCTAATATATTACGCCTAATCTTCAGGTGCCAAATAAAGATCTGTGCTTAAAGAAAAGCCGAATGATAAGCCTAAATATTTGTTGCCATTTTCATCAGAAATTTCAAGGACGACAAACGTGGTGAAAGATGAATTCAGTGAGTCACTTATGGTCAGTGGTTTCATGAAACATGTCAAGGCCTTTCAAAACAGAGTGCTGCAGAACAGCGCTTACAACCGGTTTATATTCGACCGGTTGAAGATCAACCGGCGAGGTTGGACATTCGTTCGAATATCCGGCCTTGAAGCAGCTGCTCCTGGCTAGACAGAATCACAGATATAGAGGACAGAATACCAAGCGCACCATACAGGAACTCTGATTACATTTTGTAACTACACAAATGGAGTAACAATTGAAGGAAATTTACCTTTCCTAATTAAAAACAGGGTTAGCTTAAAATTCTTAGGAAATTATTTGGGGCTAAGAGGGAGAACGGAGAAATGGAGAAAGTTACACAACGCAGATGCCTGCATTGTATTCTTCACCTGATATACGAGGCGCATCCAGAAAGTAAGTTCCCTATTAAAAAAGAAAGAACACACACTTTCAGGAAAACATTTATTGGCAACAGGTACAGCAATGTTTCAGCTATTTTTCAACATAGCCACCATCAGAATTGAGACACTTATCGTATCGTGGGATCAACTTTTGTATCCCTCTGTCGTAGAACTCTACCGCCAGTGAATGGAACCAGCGTGTGACAGACGTCTTCAGCTCTTCGTCGTTGCCAAAACGCTCACCGGAGGACAGGAATTTCTTGAGGTGCAAGAAAACGTGAAAATCGCTGGGAGCAAGATCCGGACTGTAGGGGGATGATGAAACAACTCCCAGCCAAATTCCGTCAAAACAGCTGCTGTGCGCCGAGCCGTATGTGGACGAGCATTGTCATGGAGGAGCACAACACCTGCAGTAAGCATTCCACGCCTCTTGTTTTGAATGGCACGTCACAATTTTCGCAGTGTTTCACAGTAACGGTAAGCGTTCACTGTTTCACCTCTTGGAAGGAAATCAATGAGCAGAATGCCCTTCCTGTCCCAGAACACCGTGCACATCACTTTCCGTACCGACAGCGTCTGTTTGAATTTCGTCCTGACCGGAGATCCACTATGCCGCCAATGCATTGACCGCTGCTTGGTTTCCGGGGTGAAGTGCGAAATCCAAGTCTCATCACCCATGACGACCCTGTCGAGGAAGTCGTCGCTGTCATCGTGATACCGTTGCAGAAATGTCAGTGCTGCTCCTAAACGTTGCATTTTGTGTTCGGGTGTCAGGTTTTTTGGCACCCATCTAGCACACACTTTTTTGAACAGCAGGTGCTTAGTGACAATCTCATGCAACAAGGATCGCGATATCTGCGGAAAATGGCTGCTCAGCTCCGTAATCGTGAAGCGACGGTTCTCCATGATGCACTGCCGCACCAGCTCAACACGATCATCATTGATGAGGGACGGTCGTCGACTGCGCTCTTCATCATGGACACTTTGACGACCTTCGGAAAACTGCCTACACCAGCGACGCACCATCTGCTTACTCATGATGTTCGGCCCATAGACCTGACAGAGCTGCCGATGAATTTCATTTGGCGCAATGCTTTGTGCATTAAAAACTTTATCACCGACCGAACCTCGCAGGCGGCGAGAGAAGGAATAAGAGCTTCCATTTCGGACCACTAGTGCCACGCTACTGGCACCAGGCGGAACCTGTCCGGCTGGCATATGATTGATACGTCATAGATCTGTTACGCATGTGCAATTGACATGGCTAATTACGTTTACTTTCAAGGGGAAAAAATCGGGAAACTTACTTTCTGGATGCACCTTGTAATTAGGAACATTAAATCCAGACGTTTGAGATGGGCAAGGCATGTAGCACGTATGGGCGAATCCAGAAATGCATATAGAATGTTATTTGGGAGGCCGGAGGGAAAAAGACCTTTGAGGAGGCCGAGACGTATATGGGAGGATAATATTAAAATGGATATGAAGGAAGTGGGATATTATGATAGAGAGTGGTTTGCCATTGTAACGTTCATACTCTAAACTCAAAATACATAGGCTACCTCTGAAAGAGTAGTTGTTAATATAGCCTTTGTCTTTTAATTATTCTAAGTGGATGTCTTATTATTTCAGTAATAAATCTTTTTAGGGAAATAACAAGTTATTAACAAAAATAAAAGCACTGTCAATTCTAATGATTGTAGTTTCATGATGCGTGCTTCAATCAATGAGAAGAAAGGAATAAATATCATTTGAAAGGTACACGATGATAATCGCGTTCTTGCAACGATTCTTGGAACTCTTGGATTGCTCAATATTACCTGTCGTTCATGATCCAGAGCCGTCCAACCGAGTGAGACTCGGACATTCGTTAAACCGAAAGTTGGACTAATTCGCAAGATGGAAGTGCTTCGCATACTGTCTACAGCGCCAGGTGTTCAGTAGCAATCTGTCTGTTTTATCTTTCGTGACCAGTTATGCAGGACTCTAATGGCTAACTTAGCCGAATTTAAAGAAAGCAATGACAATTTTTCCCGAGACAGTTTGTGGATTGCTGCTCAACTTGTCTTACCTTCTACCGCGAGACGGAAGAGCTTCGCATAGTGTCTATAGCGCCAGGCGTTCAGTAACAATCTGTCTTTTCTATCTTTCTTAACCGGTTATGCAAGACTCTATTTCAAAATACCGAAAGAACCTCAATTGTTTGGGCTGTAAGTGTGAATCTTACTGAGGAATTAAAAATTTGATTGAATATCCCTAAATACACTCAGGGACAAAAAAAGCGGACACTTCTATATTTGCTTGTATTTTGTTGCCAATTATTTCAAAATGAAACAAAATCCATTTAAACAAAATAATGTTTCATTTAGCACCTTATATGACAACATTTGAAAAAAAAAATCTCTGATGAGAAAATTTACAAAAAAATTACAAAGGGCGTATAACTATGGCATCGTTTGGTCTAACTGTTTTTTTCATGCTATGGTGCCTTAAACATTAAAAACTCTTTTTAGTAACGGGTAGTACCCCCTCTGGCTTGAATAACTGCATCCACACGTCTTGGAATGCCCTCAATTTGGTTAGCAATGTCTTCTTGAGGAATAAGTTCCCATTCTTCGCCAAGTGCTCGCCTCAACTCTTGTAACGATTCTGGTCTCGGTCGTCTATTCTTAACACGCCGTCCCAGCATGTCCCACACGTCGTGCTCAATTGGGTTCATGTCTGGACTCCTTGCTGGCCATGGAAGAACATGGATTCCCACTTCTTGAAGATAATCTCCGACCGCATGGGCAATATGCGGCCGTGCATTATCATGCATTAAAACAAAATTATCGCCTATAAATTGGCCAAATGGCACAACACGATCAGCCAAACATTCATTTATATACCTATCAGCTGTTAGTCTTCCATTTTCAACAAAAACCAACTCTGTACGAGCATCCGTACACACTCCTGCCCAAATCATCATTCCACAACCTCCATACGGCACATTTTCGGAAATGCAACACTGTGAAAATCATTCTCCCCTCCTTCTCCAAACTCTTTCACGTCCATCAGGTGAGCACAGATTGAAACGGGACTCATCGGTGAACAGAACACAGCTCCACTGTCCATTTCTCCAATCCCTGTGATCATTTGCAAAACGTAGTCGTTCAACTCGATGCATCCTGAGAAGTCTGGGACCAGTTGCAGGTCTACTTGATATCAGTCCACTTGCTTTCAACCTCCTTCTAACTGTTTTGGCCGAAATTGGGCGTCCATGCATGTTAACAAATTGCTGGGCTACACTAGTAGCTGGCAGGTTGCGCTCCCTAAGAACTCTCAACACCATATACCTGTCTTTATTTGGATTTGTAGCTCTTGGACGACTCGAACCTGGTCTTCTGGTATATTCTAGGGTCTCTCTATACCGTTTTATGGCATCATGGGTTGTGCTTCTAGACATATTCATAACATTTGCAATGTAACGTACACTGCGTCCATCATCGTAAAGGGCTACAGCTCGAGCCACATCTTCAGGTCGCATCTTGTTTTAAGACAAATGTTACAACCCCACTTAGACTCAGAAAATGTAAAAATAAAGAAATAACGAATGATAACGATAATGAAGCACAAAATGGTCGAGACAAAATTGTTATAGCTGAGACTCCGAAAGCAAAATTGGAATATTTGGTTGTAATGGCTTGTTTATAAAACAAAAAACAATCAACAATGTATACACGTCTCCATAACAACAGATGGCTACCATAATATAATAATATAATAAGATAATGTTTTGCAAAATACCAGCAAATATTAAAGTGTCCGGTTTTTTTTGTCCCTGAGTGTATTTTGAATTTAAGTGCTGTCACGAAAATATCCTTGTACTATCACGAAATTATACCAACCCTTTTAGGGTGCTAATTATTTTTTTTATATTTGTATTGCTTGTTTGTAACAATTGTATAAATTTTTTTTATGTAAAATTGCTAATATGTAGCATCCTCATCACAACAACACACGTACATTAACCCTTAAATTGGCAAAACTTCATTTCTCACACTAGTTTATTAAACCGTGTCGGACTGTAAAGAAAACAACTATCGTAATGTCCATATTTTATATGTTGTATAAGTGAAAGTTTCAGGAATCTTCTATGCCACATCAATAAATTTAGGAATGCAGTTACATTGTCAGACTCCAAAACAGCTATTCTATCAATAGTCTCTAAACACACACCTTCACCTCAAACAGTAGAAATAACTAAAATGGTCTCTCAATTAATGTCACTCAATAAAAGAATTGTATTCCAATGGAGACCATCCCATTGTGGAATCCTGGGAAACGAGAATGCGGATGCATTAGCAAAGAAGGGCAGCACTGCTACTTACAGACCTGTTACTAAATCTACATATTACTCTGTGATAAGATTTATTAGACTTCAACAAACAAAATTTGATAACACAATCACAAGGGAAAAAATGGAGCTCTCTGCATCATAATCTACAGTTAATTCCCGATTTACCACGAAAATCGTCTGTAGCTGCATTTAGATTGGCAACAGGCCATGATTGTTTGGCCAAACACCTGCATAGAATTGAAATATATCAGTCCCCTAACTGCCCATTGTGCAACTCAAACCAAGAAATGGATTCGGAACATCTCAAAATCTGTGCTTCAGTGGCTGACCATGATAATATCTTTGAAAAATATTGGAGTGCACGAGGTCAAATGACTTTATTGTCAAATGCCTGGCATTAGAAAACAACAACTACAACAACATATGTTGTACAATATTAGGCCTATAGTATTGTGAAAATTTAATTTTCCTACCAATTTTTTCTATTATTCTATTAAATTATAGTATATAGCCTATTAACCTATTGTATCCTATAGGATACTTTGCAAATTTAAGGGTTAAAACACTTTTTTTTATTTGAACCTTATTCTTGCACCAAAACGTAATTAGCTGAGTGTGCCTTATATTTTTATGGAAAAACTATAACTTTAATATCCTTAGAAATACTTAAAACTGAATTTCTTTTATTCCTTGTCATGGGATGTATAACTCTTTGTTGATTGATTTTGTCAATCCAACTCTTTCGTTAGCAAACATTAAAGTATCTATAGTCTATTTTATTAAGTGGAAAATGTGTAACTTAGTAAGATTTATAATAATTTATGCATTTTATTTGTTCATAACTGAGTGACCTGCGACATTTTCCACAATTTTTTGTCATGTCTGCTGCACGTTTTAAAGTTTATTGCAGGTGTTTTGTGTTGAAACTTCTCAGAAGGTGTTGATATATGCCTTTGCTTCTTTGCGAAAGTTTTTCTACTTCTTCTTAGAATTCAAGATGTGAAGGCATTAAGGTCGCGCGCAGTGTTCTTTTATTCATACGTCCTGCGCCTCGTATCAGACGTCCCACCTTGTATCTGTCTCCCTTTCAATACAGGGGTGCGATGAAACTACACAATGCCGGTACATTTTCTAGATAGTCAACTGTCATAACCTTGTTTTTAGATGGATACTATTTATGTTTCAACTCCATTAAGTTCATATTTCGTGAGCTGTAGACGTGTCTTGAAAATGCCATTGTATTTCTTTGTGTTCATCCACCTCATAATACTGCTTAAAATGAAAGAACTTTGTTGACAGCGATTAGACGAATGAGAGTTCAATTCACAGTTTGCTTCTTCGTGGCAAAGCCGCTGACGCACTCATTTTGCTAGCTGTCGCTTAAGCAGGACTCTGTAATCGCCTAATTGAAATTAATCCTCTTATTCAGAATTATCAGCTTCATGTCGCTCTCGGTAAATATTCTCCTTCAAAATATATTGAATCGAAGTTTGTATTATAAAAATATAGGTGAAGAGTTGGAGGGAGAACAATTTGGCTTCAGGAATGGAAAGATTACGAGAGACTGCTGATTGATTTTTTTATAAGTGGAGAGATATGTGTGAAAGTTAAAATTATAATGGCAGGCATAGTAATTGTCTCGTGCTTCCATGTTAATTACTCTACCAATGCACTTGATTAGAACGAGGTCACTGGGGATTGGAAACAACTTATCGAGATTCTGAATAAAATTAGAGTGGATTGAAAAAAAGGGAAGGATAATATTATGTAATCTTTACACGAAACAGCGAATCAGCCAGAATAGGAGAATAAATGTCAGAGGGAACTGAAATATGGAGAGGAATACGACAAGGGTGCCATTTATCAACCACCCTATTCAACATCTACTTCGAAGACTTAGTCAAGAACTGTTTTCAGAACATGGAAGGGATGATAATAAGATGAAGAAGAGTAAAGTACTTAAGATTTGCTGATATGGCGTTGTTAGCAGAAGAGATGATACAAAGGGATATGTTACTTGACAGCTCTGAGTAGTATGGGATGAAGAAAAATGCAAACCAGATAAAGACCATGATTATCGGAAGAAATGTAAAGAAGGTAAACGTGCGAATTCTAAATGAGTCAGTGGAACAAGTGGACAGCATCAAATACTTGGGGTGTACTTTAAGTAGCAACATGAGCTGCAACCAGGAAGTCAGAAGGAGAATAGGAATGACAAGGAACATCTGCGGACCTCTGAAAAAAGAAGTAAGGAAGAAACCAGTGAAGTGCTTTGTGTAAAGTGTCACATTGTATGAGGCAGAAACGTGGACATTAAGACGAAGTGAAGAGAAACTTTTGAAATATGGATATGGAGATGAATAAGCCGTGTGAAATGAACAGACAAAACAAGAAATGAAGCTGTGCTAGAAAGAGTTGGCGAGAAAAGAATAATATTAAAACTGTTCAAGAAGAGATAAAGAAATTGTCTGGGTCATTGGCTAACAAGAAACTGCCTACAGAAGGATTCACTGGAAGAAATGGTCAACGGAAGAAATGTTCGGGGCAGAAAGACTGACGACATTAAAATAAATGGATTGTATTGGGAGATTAAGAGGAAGGCGGAAAATAGGGAAGACTGGAGAAGACTGGGTTTGCAGTGAAAGACCTGGCCTAGGGCAGGAAACTATGAATGAATAGGCCCAGAAGGAATTTTTCTGTGCATCTTGGGTGTGGTGTGTCTGTTAATTGCATTTTCAATAAGCATTGTGAATTTATCAACAGTAATCTCACTAGAAGTTTTGATTTGTCTAGAGAAAATCAAAACTCGAGTGGGATTTAATTTACTATTACACGATTAGAAGAATGTATATAAAGATGAGAAGTAACGAAATACTCCAATACAATAAAATATTGACTTACGAAAATACAACTGTCTTCAAATGTATTATTGTATTACATATATCATGCTAGATGGCAGTAGTTTGATTAGCTGTTTTCTTGTTATCAGTTGTGCCCACTATGGAATCTTCTTTGAACTGTGTGGACGGTTACTAGTCAAGAAGGCTTTGATGATTCAGTTTCATTTTTATTAAAACAGTTGCATTCCACTTTAATTATCCGGATCCCAGTAATCAACGTCACTTGATAGATGATTTTAATAAATCTTAATATTAAACAATCTCTGACTATCCATAATATCATATAGCAGAAGCTATACATAACCTAAATAATATAAACAAGTTTTCGAAAAGTTTTAATTATTGATGATGAAATAAACAAGAAAGTTTTTAATTAAGGGCGATGAAATAAAAAATAGACCTGAATAATTTTAAAAGGAATAATTATTGAAAGTACAATTTTTAAATTTGAATGTTTTAGTGGTTGGTGGTTCAGTTGATGTTATATTGGAAATGTGCGTAAAAGAAGTGGAAGTCGTTGATGTACAGTACATGGTTTATTTCTCAACTTATTCAGGATTTCTGAATGGTGCTCTTCATTTATTTGTAAATAGGGTTTCAGGGAAGATGCATAGCTATGACCAGTGATCTTTATTAATGCTTGATCTTGAATACTTTTTTTTTTGACGTCCAGACCAGTGCAGTTTGAAATGTTGGCAAACAAAGAAACAAATGCTAGGGTAGTGATAAAAACAAACAAATGCTAGGGAAGCGATAAAATTAAACAAATGCTAGGGACGCGATAAAATTGTGCGATAAGCAGCCATGATTGGTTGAAAGACGTCCTTTCGTACCGTTTTATTGGTCAAAATAGTATGACGTAGTAAAAGTGTAATAGTCACATTAAAAAGAAATATTATCATCTTCCATATGAACTAGTTACTGTTTTCTTAAAACGATTATCATACGTTATTCCGAAGTACTTGCTCTGTTTGTGAATGTTTAGTGATGGTCCGAAGTCCTCAACAAAGTTAAAACGGAACAATCTGAAGGACTTAATTTTCTTGAAGGTATTATTATTATTATTATTATTATTATTATTATGTGTTAGTAGTAATAATAGTAGGCTAGTATTGTGTTATTATTATTATTATTATTATTATTAATGAGATAATGATTTGATCATTAGCATTTACTTTCAAGAGATATACCCTTTGATGAGTCATTCGTACTCCTTGAAGGATTATGAATTAACATAATATCTGGTATAGCCATTCATTATCTCGTAAGAACTTATTTCACGTCAGGGGAAGAAGAAAGCGGACTGTGGGAAGCTTCCCCCCCTTCCTGCGCTCCTACTTGTAGCCAGCGAACTATCTTACCCCTACCATAAAGTTCTTACTACCTATATATGCTACTGCGCACACAAGCATTTGGTACGGATGACCTGTACGTACTATGAAATTTAGAAATAGAAAAATTTTCTCATCTCATTTTATTACACGTTTTTTCTTTACAGTCAATCACATACATATATTTGACATGAACTTTACAAGTTCTAAACTTTGATCTTCTTTCTTCCTTTATCTGTTCAAGGTTCTCCTTTCTGGATCTTACAAGCCAGTACGCGTAGAAGAGGATATTTTTTGGTTCACACACTAGACAAGGATAATGGAAGGACTTCCCTAGTGAGGGATAAGCTCAACGCAGGAACAGTACGAACACATATATAGATAACGGACAGAATGTTCGTGGTATATGGAAAGTAAATCCCAATCCGACATTCGCCTTTGCGAGTGGGAAAAACCTCGAAAGGAAAACCCACATTCAGATTGGCTAGCTTCAGGATTTGAACCCGAGCCTCCAGAATTCGAGTCCGAGACGATACCGTCTTTACCGCCCCTCTCAGTTTAAACATTGGTAAGCCTCAGAAATATATAAAATTTATCTTTAGATTCCTTTGTTGATGATGGTTAAATATAAAATATGAGTGGGAGCATAATGTATTTTTATTCTGAGGTTCCGTCCGCTATTTCTCCCTGAATACACATCAGCCTACGGGCTTAATGTAAACGCTCACACATTTATATTCGTTTCCTGCTTCTTTGTCAAAAGATTCCAAAGTCGTGGGATAAGTTATCCTGTAGATGCGCTTTAGGTTTAAAATGAGGTGTTAGCTCGTGGGAAAATCCGTTTGTGAAGTAGAGAACACGGAATAACGAGGATGATATGATCGAACATTTTTAATTGAAGATTTCTTAAGGGGAGTGGGTAGTGATGCCTGTGCGATTAAGAAATTTCAATATCAAAGTTTAGTTAAATATTTCTATGCTTTTATTGCTCAAAATGAAATAAAAATTTCCATGCTTATTCAATCAATCATTCTGAATTCATTGTTATAAAAGATAACTAATTAGTTTCGTATCCAAGTGCAAAAGAAAGGTCCTAACTGATAACCTGTTATCCCACTTTGCTAAGTATACCTCATTCTTCAGGTGCACATAATTTTCATAATATTCACTCATATACTTTGTTTATTTTTAAGTTATCTAGTAATGTATATATTAAATTGTAAACCAAAATTTATTTAAATATTTCACCTCTAGTGAAACAGAAAAAAATATTGAAGATTGTTTAACATTTTTGCAATTTTTTTCAATGTGTATAAATATTTTTCTCGTGTTATGTGTGTGATATTCTTAAACTCATAGGTCTACTAAGTAGAACACAGCCTGCAGAAAACACTGTAAAAATTTCATGTAAATTGATTCACTAGTTTCAAAGAAAAATGCACTTAAGTTTGAAAAATGTCAACTTATGCAAAACTTCATTAAAAAAAGGATGAATGAATTACAAGCACCGCCAAATTTAAAGGGGTTATTTAAAGAGTTTATCTGCAGAAATATTCCCCACAATATTTATATTGTATTAATGAGCAAGTTTTATACTTCTTTTTTTAAACACAACAAATCGGATTTTTGACCCCTAATCACTACCTGGTTCTCTTAATGAGGTATAGGGTCCTTCATGTGCCATAAATTGACGGCACAGAATGACCGGCTTCACAGCCTACCTGAAGAAAATAATGGTAAGAATTTTATTTTTATTAATCCATACGACGCGACGGCCAGAATTAAATACGAGAACTTTGAACTGAACTACAGATCATGGCTATTGTTGATCTAGTTAAGAAACGTAATGGATGTACATAAACGAAAGTAGATAACCCAAGCTATATTATAATACCTCTCACGCGACTTAGTTCATACATATCATCTTCTTGGCTACAATATTTTGCCTGGGCGCATTTAATACAGTATTTAACTTACCACAGTTAACAGCAAATGGATCATAACATTATAACAGCTATGCTCAGCGCATTTCGAACTGGCTGATCAAGGTCACGTATAACCGTATAAACCACGCACGAGTCACGCACCACTGAACTGTGAACTGAAGCACTGGCAATCCCGGCTGTCCCAGCGGACTTTAGTTGAGGAGAATGGTCCAGGATTGAGGTTAAACACACGTGGAAAATGCAGTCCATACATACATACTACACGATTTAGGAAAAGTAAGAAACTTTAAACCTATAAATGAAGATACATGAAATTTTGCAGCTTGATAATTTATAAAGGACAAATGATGGTGGATTATTCCGATGATTTATAACTTGGACCTCTTCATTGCTGGTGAAATATGAAAAAAAAAACAGTGCCTCGAAGATTAGTTCTAATTTTTTCATCTTCAGGTTAACAAAAGAATGAGTAGGTTAGTTACAAACGACTGAATCATTTACACGGATTTAGCCATTTGTAACGAACTTAGTGAATATAATTCTCTCCTCGTCGTTTTTCACCTAATAGTTAGGCATACTCAACTTGCTACTAAGTATTTGTACATTTCACTAACAGTAGAAGAAGCACAATCTGCACTGGCACCAAAAAGTATTGGCACACTCACTGTTTTTCCTTTAAGATCTGTATAAATGGCAAGTTTAAGAAAATAACATTTTTATTCTTAATATAATGTAAAACTAAAAGTCTTTCACAGAAATCACAACAGTAACAAAAAATAATTACTTACAAAAGAAAATTTATTTTCTGATTTAAAAAAATGTATTGGCACATTATACTAATGTATATAATAGGTCTCTGTAATGTATTTTCAGTATTCTATATACAAGCTATCACCACGGATGACAGCTTCCAGAAGTCTCTGCATTGAATGAACAACATTTTTCGTCGCTTTAGGGGAAATTTCAGATCTCACATCGAAGAACCCTCTTTAAACTCTTTCTTATTAGATGGGCGGCGCTTAGCCCTTTCCCTTGTAGTTAAAAATCGGGGGGGGGGGTGGAAATCTGTATCAAACAACTAAGGAATTCACAAAATATTTTTAATTTTAGAATACTAGCCAATTTAAGGAATGATATTTCTGAATAGTTCATTTTATATCTGTAATAATAATAATCCGTGGCGCTACAGCCCGTGAAGGGGCTAGACCGACCACCCGGCTGCTGGCCTCACGTCCACATGCCGAAGCAGAGGCAGACGATCATCCAACCAGAATGGAGGTATTGTGTGGTTAGCACAATGATCCCCCCAGCCGTTATTGCTGGCATTCGCAATCGGATTTCGCTACCTATCGTAGCTCCCCAAGTGTATCACGATGCTGGGAGGGCACCGGCCCCATACACTGGCCGAAATTTCATGAGAAAATTTCTTCCCCCACGAGGACTCGAACCAGTGCGCACTCCGTAACGTGAGTCCTAGGCAGGATGCCTTAGACAACGACGCCACGGCGCGCGTCCATTTTATATCTGTAATATTCTTTTATTACCCTTAAAACTAAAGAAAAACGGTATTTTACATACAACTTCAAATTAGTGTAACTCTGAAAATATTAATTTTGCTCAAAATGTCTTTGGAATTATTCTCCGTAAGTACGGAAACTCCTCGTGAATCACTCTGTATATTAAGAACAATAATTGCAGGAAGATTACAGAAATGAAACTTAACTTATAGGCTAATCCAAAAGAAAAACGGAGCGTTGGTAGACTACACATAACAAATACCGTGACTCTGTGTGATCCAAACAGGAATATATTTCATAAGCAGGGATAGAGAAAAAGAAGGTACCAAAATTTGCATGAAATTGTAAGAATAAGCAATAATAGAGTCAAAAAGCTTCACAATAATTAAAAAGTGAATTGATCGTAATCATTTGATTATGCATTACAATTAAAAATTTATCTTATTGATAAGGTATAATTTCAGTCAACGAAAATATATACGTGTGACGTGCATATTTCACTGAGATGTTATAGTTTCTTACTCGACTTGGATAATACCGGTCTTTTAGCGCAATGAAATTGATGCCGAAGGAAATCTTCCAAGAGGTGTAAAAAGAAAAAAAAACAGATTAGCTATGCGTGAAATATCTTGTTGTAGGAAAAGAAAATGTAGTTAAATTAATAGCTGAATTCACATGTCTTACAGCAACAAGCTCCAAGATTGTATAGAAGGAACTTCGGTCTGGAAAGTGTACTACATTCAAAAGAAAGCGAAAACGTGCAAGACGTGTTCTGGATGTAATTTGACGATTTTGTGAAGTCGGTTGTACTAGGTAAAGCTCATAGTTCCTTTCTCAACAACGAGCTCACAGCCTTCGAGTATTCTATGTGGTTTTCCGTTTGCGTATGCCGTATGTATGTAAATTTGTGTTCTTTGCAACTGTCCCTTTTCTTCCATAATTTATCCGCGTTTATACTCTGCCTTATTAGTAGGCCTATGTCCTTTCATCACAAATAAGATTTACGGCAACATTCACGATTTCACTACTTCACTTCGTTTCCATAACGACGCTCAAATTTTGTATTTCATACTCTCTTTTCAGTTAGCCTCTGCAATTTTTATAGTTCACTCCTTGCACTACCAGCCTCTTATGAATGAATGAATGTATATATTTGTCTTTAAGCAATACACCTTTTGGTGAAGCGGCACTTCACATTATTAGTATACAGTGCCGTCTCCCCGTTTTACAACGCCTCTCGTAGAAGACATTTAGGTCATTACCTATTTTTAATTTAACATTGCAATTATTCCACTAGTCTTTACTTGTTTGTCATCAATTCTTCCACTACTTTACTCCTCACCCATTATTATACCAAAAATACTATACTTCTAATTCTTGACCCCTCCTGTATGACACATTTCCCCTCACTTCAATCTTTAACTATTTGCACTTTTCACTGCTAACTTTTCCACATTGTTACTTTATTTAGGTCATAGTTTTCTTTTCTCACGATTTATTTCCCCTCCACAGCATTTCCTTAAGTCATACTGCTTTTTCATCTTGTTTTCCCCTATTCCTTCATCACTGCCCCTGAACTATCTCCTACTTGCATTACTCTACTCTACTTCCCGTCAGCCTCGATTTAGATCTTAGTTCCTTCACCCGCTTCGGAATTACTCCCATCTGACGTCCACTATTTCCATTCGCTTGCACTGAGGTCATGTTCTGCTGTGCTTGCTGAATATCAGTTTGCGTCACACCTGTTTCTTCTTCAGATGACGTGACTGGCTGCTTTCCTGAAATTTTTAATGAGTTTAATAAGTTTGCATTTGTTTCGCACCAGCCTCTTATAGCCATTGGGTTGTGAAGTGGAAGACGAACACACAAATTGTTTTATATTTTTATTTCGTGCCTAACTTGGATATATATTAGACCTAGACTATACAGCGTGGAAGTGAAATAACCTTGCAGATAGAAAGGGACGATAGGGTACACTTAAATGTATAGAAAATCTATATTACGTTTTGTGATTAAATTCACGGTTAATTAGAAAATTAAGTTTGAAATTTCAGCAATCTGGCAACATCGCCGCTGACACAGTTGTCTGTCTTTTCGTAATAAATATGTAAGAGGTCAACGAACTCAGGTCTGTCTCTATACGCGAGCCTTCCGTCTCGCTGCGACGTTGCAATGTGCTCACGTCGTTTAGTGGCTTGAAATTAATGGTTTCTAAACTAAATTTACACGAAAACCGTCCATAGTTTTGAAATACGCCAGAGGGATAAATGATTCTTTATTAGATTTTCTATGGATATGAACAAAAATCACGATCCTACTCGCAATAGTTGAAGGGCGCTAAACCAGAACGTTAGAAGTGCCTAAAAACATATTTTACAGGCGACAAGAAAAACGTAACAATACAAAAATGCACAATGTTTTCACAAACTTTTATTGATGAATGGAAGAAATGAAATACAAGTACACAAAATTGTAAGGTCCTGGATTTATTTAAACAAATATTTAGTCTAAGCTATAAGCAATTTTGAATTTGTTCAAATTAACAAAACGTTTTCAGTGCCATAAAAGTTGCACTCCGAAAAAGTAAAGTTAATAGTTTCAAAATAAGCTAACGAAACAGGCAAGTTAATTGCAACACCAGGAAACGTTCATAAAACAACTTCTCATGATTTGGCAGGTATGGTAGCATGGCGTTGATGTCCTCCATCTTTTGTTTTCATAAGAATATAACGTTTTCCTTAATTTCCACTTTCAGGTTATGAAAGCGTTCCTCTGACACATTTTTCTTGAGTACAGGAACGTGAGACCACACACCTAAAGACGAATAGCATTTCTTTATCTGAACAATATGAAAGTTTTGAGTAACTTTTATCATGATCGTTTTGAAATGTACATTTTCTTGGTATTCAAAAGTTTGTTTGCTGCTTCCACCCAGTCAAAGAACTCCGGGTTGTTAACTAATAAAAATGGATGTTTTTGGTTTGCAAGAACTATTATTTCAACAAGGTCTGGGAGAACCAATGGTTTTTTGCCTCGTTTAGATTTTTCCATCAAGGCGAAGTCCCGATCACAATACAGGAATGTGTGTCCACGTACTGGGAACTTGTGGATTTTTTCCGTGAAGTACCCCTTTGCCATAAGTGTCAGCATCATAGCCAGCAATCATCTGTTCTTCTTCTGCCCGCAGAAGTTATCGGACGACAACACTAATTTTTGTTTTGGACTGAGCTGCAAAGCCTTTGTTACGGTATCAAAAATGTATACAAATAAGATACGATTTCAGCTGCTCTTCGTAGGCTGCAGTTTCGTCCCAGAAGAACATGATGGCTCTCTTTTCGTCTTCAAAATGGATTCTGAGGTTGACAAACGCTAACTGGCGGCTGTAATACATTTCCGAATGCGTTAAATATGGCAGATACATTTGCTGCTGAAAATCAAATAATACTACCTGCATTTATGACCTGGGGAGCTTGGACACTGCTACGTCTTCTCTTGATTGTTTTGGAAATGAGACGAGTTTATTTTTTGGTAATGTCTACGACATTCCACTATTTCTCTGCAATTTACATACGTTCTTCTTCCCTGAATGAGGCTTTAAACAAAAGTAGTACTAAAACTCAATTCGTGGTTTATGATGATGATGCTGCTACTGATGATGGTGGTGATGATGATGATGATGATGATGATGATCATGGTGACTGTGATGATTAGGGCTAAGAATTGTATGGCGTTACATTGCGCTTCATGCGCCTCTGACTTTAACTTCTTCCCTTACTATATATTTTACCAGTTGTGTGAAAAAAGTGTCATTTTTTTATTTTCGTAAAGAGGTTATTTAATATTGCAGAATCACTGTACATCACTAATTTTCTTACATACCTAAAAATCACTATGAAATAGACATACATTCTTACCTGAATTATAGTTTCCCGAATTATCTCGTGCACCTTGATTCCAGCTCTGGTTGATTTTCTCCTGAACTATTTACCAACTTATGTTTTTTATGGATTAATTTATGAGGTACAATACCAGTGCTATTATCAAGGCGTTAAATGTTGCTTGTCCTGTGATAGACTCGAAAGCAGGGCATTACGCACAGTGGCACATTGCAATCCGGACAGTAGTATCTGCTCTCCTATATGAGAGCGTTTTGGGAAGAATGGTGTAGCAGTCATTGAATATTTGTACCAGTACATCTGTTCTTCAGGTTTGTGAATAATGTTCTGCAATATCACTATGCCCAAAAGTACACGTATTTCAGAGTCTGTAGTAGGCCGCCACGAATTATTTTCAGCATTCTGTGAACACCTATTAGCATGCCGAATCGTCTCCTCGAATATGATGTTGATGAGGTCATTATTAAAGAATAATTTAAAAAATTGAGAATTATCGTTATGATGAACAATGTTAAAATTTCAGGGAATGGGGACCTCGGAGGTGCAGAAAGAATGGTACCAGATGTCTTCTATTCAAACCACTGTCGAAAAGACGCAACATCAACTGATCTGAATTTGTTTGTTGGTCTATAACTTCGTCTTCTGATACCGATGTTTCATTTCCTAATCTTGTACAGGAATATATTCCTCATCAAAAGTTTCGGAACCACTAACTTGATCCATCTTTACACAAAAAAGCACAAAAACACTAAACACAAACAGAAACCGCCAAAACTAACTAGCATCTACTCACTACTGTGTGTGAATGGTATATGAGCATAGAATTCCACTCGCAAGGAAGAAGTACAAAAACACCAAAATATATAGCAATATCACTAACTTCTGTAGCCATCTAGTGAGGAAAAGGTTAATGAAAGAATGGAAACGTATATATTCGGGATATAATCCTTAGCAGCGAAAATGGGACTCAAACGATTTAACTCGGATTAATACATTTTGACACAAGTTAGCAACCCGAGTTAACTCGGGTTAATCAAGGAAGTGGTTAAGTACTAGTACGTAATTGCGTTGGGGTGGGGGATTTCAGTGTGTTTCGTTCAGCAGTGAACTTTAGTTGATCGGCTACATTACGACCGAATACTGCTATTCGTAACAGGCAACATTAAACGTTTTGTAAAGAAGAAAAATAACAAGATGCCGAGGACGAAATTTGTGACTTAATTTCAAATGAGTAAATTTGTAATAATGATACAGATTTTGAGATAAATAATGCTTGTGTAAAATATTTCAAATATGTCCTCATTGTTTCTGTAGAAGTGGAACGAAGTTTCTCTAGATATAAGGCTGTTTTTTCTAGCAACAGGCAATCACTCTCCTTTGAAAATTTGAAAATATGGTTTGTTATTAACTGAAACAATATGTGAAATGAAAAATTATGTAAAACAAAAGCGTAATACACTATCATATTAACATAGTGAAATAATAAGACTGATACTTGTCAATGTCATATTAGGTGTATTTTCTACAGACAGAAAACAACATGTACTCAATGATATTGTGACGAAACTGAATACGAGTAGTTTGGAACACGAAACAGGAAAAAATGTAGCAAAGAAGATGAAAAAATACTGGATAAACTTTATGGATATTTAGTTATATGTAAAATTTGTGACTTAATTTCAAATGAGGAAATTTATAATAATGGTACAGATTTTGAGATAGATAATGCTTGTGTAAAATATTTCAAATATGTCCTCATTGTTTCTGCAGAAATGGAACGAAGTTTTTCTATATGTAAGACTGTGTTTTCTAGCAACGGGTAATGATACTCCTTTGGAAATTTGAAAATGTGGTTTGTTATTCACTGCAACAATATATGAAATGAAAAATTATGTAAAACAAAAACTTAATACACCATCATATTAACATAATAATCCGTGGCGCTAGAGCCCACGAAGGGTCAAGACCGATCAGCCGGCTGCTGGCCTCATGGCCACATACCGAAGCAGAGGTGGACGATCATCCAACCAGAATGGAGGTATCGTGTGGTTAGCACGATCAGCCCCCCAGCCGTTATAGCTGGTTTGCGTAACCGGATTTCGCTACCTATCGTAGCTCCCCAAGTGCATCACGACGCTGCATGGGCACCGGTCCCATACACTGGCCGAAATTTTATGAGAAAATTCCTTGTCCCATCAGGACTCGAACAAGCGCGCATTCCGTAACGCGAGTTCCAGGCAGGATGCCTTAGACCACTACGCCACGGCGCGGGACATCATATTAACATAGTGAAATAAAAAGACTGACACTTGTCAATGTTATTTTAGGTGTATTTTCTACAGACAGAAAATAAAATGTCTTTAAAAGAGTACAATTTTTCTTTAACAAAGAAAATTATGTCTTTAAATTTTTCTTTAGCAAATAGTTGTCTTTGGAAGTCAAAGGAGTATCTTTCAACCACCCAAATGCTGAGGACTAAAGGCTGGTTCACAATAAATCGTAGGTAAACGGAAACGACAACTAGAACGAGAACGGAAATAATGTTAAAATAAATGTATTTAAATGTAACCATTCACAGTACTTAATTGTGAATGGTCACATTTAAAAACATTTATTTTAACAATATTTCCGTTCTCGTTCTCGTTGTCGTTTCCGTTTCCGATTTATTGTGAATCAGCTTTAACTTACCGTGATGATAAGCATGAGTTCAAACGAACGAAAGACACTGCGTTAACTCACCCCAACTCTGAGAAGTACTCAAAGTCAAGAGGCGCACGCAGCGCACTGGTTGTATAACGGCATATATTTCTCAGGCCTAGTGATGATGGTAGAAATTATATTACTGCACATTTCCTATAATAAACAAATCTGTGCCCTGACGGCTCATAAAGGGATAAAGCCATCGACTGCTGGCATCACATCCACATGTCTCAGCGGAGGTAAACAGTCATCCTGTCAATCTTGGAATAACGCCTGGTTACCACGATGATCCGCTCTACCGTTATAGCCGGTTTTCGAAACCAGTGTACGGGGAATACATACAAGCAATTTTAAAAGACATAATTCTTCAGTGATTAAAAAGTAAGTACACGAAAAGAAAAACTCGGACAAACCGCCAACTGATGTAAGTTTGCTATCAGTTGCATGCGAGGCCACGCCGGAGTGGCACGCAACGTAAATTAGCACTCTTCTAATTGCTGTTTTTATCATGCATTAGTAGGTCAAGGCCACAGAGCATGTTCATTGTCGTGGGAGTGACCTAAACAGTGGAGTAGGTACTTTATTAGTCTTGGTGCGGAAATTTGCTTGAATTAAGAATCCTATAATAAACTAGGTATCTTCATCTATAAGTAGAATTACAACGGAGTCTTGTTCAAATCCGGATGATTAAGCACAATTAATATGACAATGAACATAGATATATTACATTCATAGAATTATTTTGCACTAAACGGAAATAGAGTAGACTCGGGTTCTTGGACAGTTTACTGTTGTAAGCAAATAAGATGGCAGAGAACATAAATACAGTAGCCAATTTTCTGTTTTATTAATCGAAATAATTGTAGTCGGATTTCGACTATTTGTTAGTAATAATCCTACTGAAATATTAGTAATTAATAAGAACTTAATTATGAATTATATTGTGCCGTGTATATATATATATATATATATATATATATATACACATAATATAGGCCTATATTAGGCCGAGTGGCCTGTTACGGTCTTGTTTTCTGTCCATTTCTTTTGATGTCTGCCATTGGATCTTTTTCCCCTCGATCGATAATTTAAAATTGCCTTTGGAAATCTGTTGTTGCTCATTCTTTTGACGTGGTTTTTTCTATTATACATATATATATTTGTCCTACAGAATTTATCTGTAATATTGGCACTTAATATTTGAGGAGAAAAATTTCGCTCTGGCGCCGGGGATCGAACCCGGGTTCTTGGTTCTACGTACCAAGCGCTCTGACCACTGAGCTACGCCGAATTCAATCCACAGCACCGGATCGAACTTTCCTCCTTCGATGTTTCCTTTTGTGGCCTCACTCCAAGTTAGGCATATATATGTTGACGTATATGTCCAATGTCAACTGCCATTATACTAGGAGCGCACTCAGCTGAGTGACTTTTGGCTGGGAATCCGCAGTTATTATGCACTGCTAGCTATGAGAATATAATATTATATATATATATATATATATATATATATATATATATATATGTCCTACAGAATTTATCTGTAATATTGACACTTAATATTTGAGGGGAAAAGTTCGCTCCGCCGCCGGGGATCGAACCCGGGTTCTTGGTTCTACGTACCAAGCGCTCTGACCACTCAGCTGAGTGCGCTCCTAGTATAATGGCAGTTGACATTGGACATATACGTCGACATATATGCCTAACTTGGAGTCAGGCCACAAAGGGAAACGTCGAAGGAGGAAAGTTCGATTCGGTGCTGTGGATTGAATTCGGCGTAGCTCAGTGGTCAGAGCGCTTAGTACGTAGAACCAAGAACCCGGGTTCGATCCCCGGCGACGGAGCGAATTTTTCTCCTCAAATATTGAGTGGTTCTTCTAGTTTTCTTGATATCGCCAAATGTATTCCATCACTGGTTTAGCCTTGAGTTCCTCCATGATATTCTCATTCCGCTTGTGGTCGAATTTAGTGTATCCCTCCTCATGAATCTCATCTCACGTGCTGTGATTCTGTTAATATCATGAGTTCTTAAGGTCCATTCCTGACTTCCATAAGATAGAACAGGTCTTGCGAGAATAGGCTATTATACAAGCGTAAACGGGTACATTTCTGAACAATTACAGGTTTGAAAACACTATTGATTATGCTCATAGTTTTAGTGTATTTGTTGATTTTCTGGGAGATATCTCTTTCAGATTGAAACGATAGGTAGTACACCAAGTAATTGAATTCATTCATCCTTTCCAGAATTTTGTTTTCTAAACATATTTTACTTTGAATTGGGTTTTTGACAGAAAATACCATAATTTTTGCTTTATCAGGTGAAATTTCCGTGTTATATTGACAAGACATTATCATTAGGTTTTCATTTCTTAGAATTTCATTTTATTAGTTTTAGTACGATTTTAAATATCTAGATGCAGAATATTTTCATCAGCTATTTTTATAGGGTTGTTTCCGATCTCTGATAACGAATTTGATTGACATCATGTGCGTCAGGATTCACACGACAGCTGAACTGAAGTGAGAGACCAGTAGTGAGTGATTTCATAGAGTGCACGGCGACTCACATCAGAAATTCCCAAGAAAATCGAACTTTTTTGGAGGGGTACATAACAACGCTTTTCGATGCCAAGTACAGTTAAGTGTAAATAAAATATCCCTGCAATAAACGAGGTTTCTTTATTTCCAAGAAAGTCATCTTCTGAGTACTTAATAAGATTGGTAAAGCTCGAATGTTATTAATTTGTATCATCTCATGGGGTGCGGCGACTTGTGATGGGGGAGAGTGGATTTGCTTCCTTTTTCCACTCTGGGATTTATCCCATTCGAGCTTTGCCAGTCTTATTAGGTACTCACAAGATACCTTTCTTAGAAATAACGGAACCACGTTATTTGCAGGCTCCTATGATTTTCACGTAACTGTACTTGGCATCGGAAAGAGTTTTTATGTACCCCTCCTAAAAAAGCTCGATTTTCTTGGGCATTACTACTGTTATTCACCGTGCACTCTGACTATGAAGTCACTCACTATTAGTCTGTCACCTCTCGCCGCAATTCAGCTGTCAGTGTGATTCCTGAAGCACATGACGTTATTCAAATTCGTTATCAGAGATCGGAAACAACCCGGTATAACACCAAGATATCTAACAGTCAACTTGAAAATACAGCAAAAAAAAAAAAAATTTATTCCTATCAGTGAAGATGGAGCCAATAAGAAGATAAGATATTTTTCAATCGTTCTATTTCTCTACATAGTTCAAGTAATAAACAAGCCATCATATCCCAAGGATATGACATCCTCAGGTAATATATCAATTAAGTTCTTAGCTCAGTTACAACTAGGCGTACGATATTACGTGCAGTAGCCCACTGTTTTGCACAATAGACCAGGGATGTAAAAGCGTCTGTACTGCGTGCTCATACTACAATCGATACAAATCCAACAAGGTTCACTTTTTAGCAAGATGAAGTACAATCATCGCTCTTAAAGATATGTTGTGCGGGATCTTGAGAGCACGCAGTGCTGGCGCTTTGACATCCCTGCAATAAACACACATAAAATTAGCTTATGTTTTCAATACATTGATCATAATTCTAAGGCTTGGTCTGACCTGGTTTATGTATTCTTATCGAGACTGCAAATGTCTTAATACGTATTCCTCGTGGATAACAGAAGCAAAAATAAATTCTTGATGGGGGGGGGGGGAAGCGGCTCTAAATGCGTGGAACGATTCGAAGTACTGCGGCTCTGATGGGATTTCTCTGTACTTATTAGTCCAAGCCTCAATCATTTCCATGAATGAGAGATTGATGATCTGGTACTGGGTCACGTCTCTTTGCAGCACTCATCTCTGTAATGCAGTACACTGCAAAGTGTGGGACGGGGAGCCATCAAATTACACCTCACTGCAGAGGAGACAGGATGTAGGCTTCTTACGTCAGCTTTGTGTTCCAACTTTGCCCGACTAGTCCTTTCAACTTGGCCGATTTTTATGACATTTTATATGATTATCTTCCACTGCGAGTTCTTGCCATGAGCTACAGATACAATAAATGTAGTACTTCTTAGTTTTATTATTTAACAACAGCTGTCTATGTCTCCCATGACATGAGTAACACATTGAAGGCGACGTGAGGTCCTCTATATTATTGTTTAACTTCACTTTCCTACGATAGCGAAGACTTTCCATGATGCCACTACTTCTGAAAATTCCTCTCTCTCTCTCTTTAATTTCTAATTTAATGCCACATGGCAAAGAAAAACATTTCAGTTTTCAGAAGGTCTGATGTAATGATTTTTCATAATTTTAATTATAATTGCCATAAATTATCAGTATCATCATAATCGTCACCAACTTTAGAGTTAAAGTTAAAAATAAAAGCCGGACTGTTAATAATATGTGAAATGGATAGATAGATGGATTTATTCAGCAATATTATACATACAGATGCACTACACTATCATAATTTCTCTTAAATCCAATGCACGGGTCTTTTGACCGTACGTGCTGTATAAAAACAAGTCCTACTTTGTAGGTTTCACCCCCTCACCTATGATTAGATATAACCATTCTCCAAAAGAATAATAATAATAATAAAAATAATAATAATTAGTATTATTATTAGTATTATTATTTATTTATTTATTTATTTATTTATTTATTTATTTATTTATTTATTTATTTATTTAATCTGGCAGAGCTAAGGCCAGTAGGCCTTCTCTTCCACCCAGCCAGACTCTAATTCTAATTGAATACAAGACCATAAAACAACATGAAAGTAAATAATGAAAGTTGGATAAGTAATGTTAGTGTGACAATAATAAACATTGGTAAGAAATAGTGATAATAATAATAATAATAATAGTAATAATAATAATAGTAATAGTAATAATAATAATAATAATAATAATAATAATGATAAAAATAATAATGAGATAATTTAAATATTTATTCTGTGATATATACATATATATATATATATATATATATATATATATATATATATAACCATTAAACATTGAGAAACCTGAAACCGCTATTATTGTTAACAAGAATTGTTAGAAAAATATTTCGTTAGCCTATTCTTAAATTGGTTTGATGTCTGACAGTCCCTGCCATTACTCGGTAGGGACTTCCAAAGCCGAGGAACAGCCACAGTGAAAGAAGATGAATATGAGGATGTTCGGTGGGAGGGAATGGATAATATTGAGGAGTGCTGTGATCGTGTGTCTAGGTTATGATGGGTGGATAAATTTTGAAAACGAGACGTAAGATAGACAGAAGTGGAGAAATGCAATATGTGAAAGCGAAGGGAAAGACAGTGGATTTTCCTACGATCTTCTAGACGGAGCCAGGACTACATTTCGAGGGATGGTGTTACGTGATCAGCCCGGCGAATATAGCAGACGAAACGGACGCACATATTATGAACACGTTGTAGTCTCTGCGCCGAAGTAACGCTTAGGTCAGTAAGCAGAATATCACAGTAATCGAAGTGGGGAATCACTAACATTTTTTTCATGGAAAAGGGTAGAAAATTCTTCAATCGCCTAAACGAGTGGATTAATGAGAATATACATATTAATATGAAAATGACACAGACAAAACAAATCATATAATATATCCTAAACTAACATACAAAGTTTAAACAATAAGTAAGCACCGGATATAGACGGAGTACCATCTGAATTTCTCAGAGTGTATTAATATACAAGCAACTACAAGCAAAATCATGGACATGTTTAACAAAATTTTTATGGGAAAGAGTTATCCTAGTGAATGGACATTATTATTATTATTATTATTATTATTATTATTATTATTATTATTATTACATAAACGAAGTTCTTGAGTAATGTTATTGAAATGTCTCAGCTTGTGATGCAGGCACGTGCCATATGGAACATTGTTTGCCGTCCACCTTTAATAAAAAAGTTCTAACTAAGCTTCTGTCTCGGCGAATCAAAGACCTTGATGACCGTGTTGGACGAGATGTCAGCGAGCCTCTTGTCTAATCGGCCGCAAGGGCCTTCATATGTCAGATGTCGGTTCGTTAGTAACGCGAGGTGTAGTCCTGTGGGACTGACTGCACTCTCCTCCCACGCGTGGGGCAGCCGCCTACCCGTACACGGAGGGATGTGTCAGGCAGCGCCACTGCGACAACAACTTGCTACGCGAAATTCGTTTCGAATCTTTATACTTTAGTTCTAACACCAACAGGAACTCGAAAAGAATTCTTTGTAATTGTAGGTATCCAAAATTCCAATTAACTAAAAAATTAGTCTTTATATACAGGGACATCATTTTATTTTTACTAACATTTCTAATATTAACCTGGCTATACCTTTGACTCAACGATTAAGAACCGGGAACACCGTTTTCTACCCCCTTCCAGGACTGGAGTTCGATGATACTGGCGTAATATACAAACAAATCACTTTACTAGGTATAGGAGGGAAGAAAAGCAGTTCATCCATTTACGTAAACTAGGAAATATCGCGATTTTGAGTTTGATAATTTTCATTATGTTTTTGCTTAATCAAAATACAGTACAGTATTAACAATGAGTGTTTTTACTCACGAACTGAGCTTTCCATGCGGATGTATTCATTATACAGTGTATATTATACTGTCTACAGCACATTAGCGTACACTATAGAGAATGAAGTTAAATTGAAACATAATCATAATATGGATATTTAAACACATTTTTGAAAATGATGGCCGTTCATTTCGATACAGCTTCAGTTCTAATGTGCATATTATAGCACTATAGACTATTGTACGTAATTCCAATTACCAGGTTCGTACTTCGTATCAGTAACTCATGTTGAAATAATTCTGTACCTACTCTATAAAAGAGACCTTACGAACTGTAACTTCAATCTTCACTTCTGCCCGATCCGAAAAGATAAAATTACTGAGACATGCTATCTACTGTCCATCCAAATGGTTACGTCGCAGCGCCGTAGAAAGGGAGGAACTCACGTGACAGTTAATTACTTAACGAGGCCCTTTTATTTAAGTTATTTTAAACAATTGTATGGGTATAATATTACGTAGACGTCCAATTTCTAACAGAAATTAATGTTCTCAGAAAAGAGCTAAGACAGCCCAGCCACTAGAATAGAAGCATGTGGGGGAAACCGGGATGCGACGTAGGCAAATGGAAAATGATGCAATATTGAAAGCTCTTTCGTCACTGAAAAACGCGAACATATTTTTGGAACGTACTGTTCAGTATGACCGTAAGGCTACTATGACTGTATATGCGGTCTTGGATCTGTGTGGAGGACAGTTGAACTTCATTAGTGGAAGGAGTGGGAGTGAAGTACATTAAAAAAATCAGGTACAATAAAAATTGAAATAAAAATAAAATGATGTCTCTGTATAATATTGTGTTATGGTTATAGCACAGTCTATTATATAGTCACGAAGCTCAATACGTAGGAAATATGCATCCATAGATAGTTGCTAACCACTAGGATCGCTACTATCGCCTCATTACAGACAATGCGATACAGTACCTGCACAGTCTATTGTTCCTAGTAACCTCAAATTGAAGCTTCGTGACTGTATATACTAGACTGTGGTTATAGAGTGAATTTATTAAAGTATAATAAAAATCTCTACATTAGTTAATACTATGCAGTGGAACTTACCTTCAACAACTATCATGTTTTATATATTATAGCCCTACTATAACGCAGTATAAGAAATTTCTTACACAAAATTAAGGATACCAGTAAAAGAATACCTAACATATCGTCGTTGTTCCTGCAATAACTCCTATGTGCAAAATATAAAATTGTTCAGTAGGAAGAAAAACACATTCATTCTATGGCAATACTACATAGGAGACTGTGAATTCTTAAATTTTGGAAATGAAGAAATATACTGTAGTTACATATAGGATATTTTATTATTTGCTGTATCACTATTTAAGTTATTTAATAGAGCAAAAATCTGAAAATCGATAAATATGCCACATAGGAGTTATTGCAGGAACAACGACGATACACTGAACAATATTTACACGTACATCGATAATGTTTTGAGTAATATTTCGTGATATTTAACAAAGTTATCCTCCTACTTTATTCCTCTTTCCATTTCTGTAAACATTTATTTATAATTGTTAATATATATTTTAAGCGCTTCATAATTCGAAATTTCGATAGCAAAAGAACTAGAAGCGCCCATAAAAATAGCCTGATTTCTGTACACTGGATTCCATTAATGCCGTCTCGTTCTTTTCATTGTGAGTACGACTAATTACGTCTTACATCCCCACGCCGAACGCACACGTGCGGCTTGACTCGCCTGTTTTGTGTATTCCGGTTTTCAGTGGTGTTCATGCTAGAGTAGCAGCTGCGTTGTCATCACAAATTAGAACTCTATTGCGATGTATGCTAACGTTACAGAGGTGCAGCGGAACGTCACTGCTCCTAGGAATCGCTGTCTCTGTCTCTTGTATACATACTTGTATCACAGTCTACAATATACAGTCACGAAGCTTGAGTTTTGAGGGTGCTAGAAACAATAGACTGTGACGGTACTATTTTGCATTGCCTGTAATGAGCAGAGTCCGTGGTAATGAGGCGATATTAGCGATCCTAGTGGTGAGCAACTATCTAATGTTTGCATATTTACTATGTATTGAGCTTCGCGACTGTATATACTAGACTGTGCTAGTATAGCAGTATACTGCATTTAAGTACAATCTTAAACCGTGACAGAATTAATGGAATATATTATACAGACCCAAGCGCTGAGCATGCGCAGTATTTTATAACTAAATTCAGGTAGCCCAAATTTTGTTTCTGGATCTGTACAGTAGTGGCAAAAAAACGGACCGACCTTTTTAGCTGATTTCAGAGCCTTGTTCACTCCAGAGACGATAGACTGGTAACTAAGACTTTCGTGGTTGGAATCCTGCCTGGGAAGGAAACTTTTTTTGTTCCTTATTCAAATTTATTCCCAATACTTTTCGATTGCTAGTAAAATTCATGTTCTGGGAATAATAAGTTTAGTAGTAAAATAACGCTGCAATCGAAAAGTATTGGGAATAAATTTGAATAAGGAACAAAAATAAAAAGTTTTCTTCCCAGGCTGGATTCGAACCACGAAAGTCTTAGTTACCAGTCTATCGTGCTTTGGAGTGAACAAGGCTCTGAAATCAGCTACAACGGTCGGTCCGGTTTTTTTTTTACCACTACTGTACGTTAATGCAGATTTTCACAGATTTGTTGTCTCTTTCAGTGGTAGGAAAACTCATTCGTTGCAGTCAGTCTGTGAATAAAAACTATAACTAAAAAAAAAAAAAAAAAAATCAGTTAACGAAAGTAAATTACGTTTTTCTATTCCACACAATAGATGTTGAATTCTTGGAATCTTTAATTGAGGTTTCAAGAAAACGCTTTCGGACTTTTCTAGAATTCCGAATTAGTTCATTTGAATCAATTAAGTTTGTGTTTCAAGTTATCCAAATGTTAGCTTCGAAAATTCAAATTAAATATGAATTTTTAACATTAGTTTAAATGAGAATTTCAAAGGGTATAGACTTTTATTCGAGTTAGTCTACTCTATGTCTAATTAAACAAAGTCTACTGTAATATACAAGTTAGTAGATTAGTAAAAATCTAATTGGGACAAGTTACCTAGTTGAGGTTTTTCTGGGGTTTTCCCTCAACACATTAGGAGCAAATGTTCGGTAACTTTCGGCGCTGGACACTGGACTCATTTCGCTGGAATTATCACCTTCATTTCACTCAAACGCTAGATAACCATAGGAATTGAAAAAGCGTCGTAAAATAAATCAATAATAATAATGATAATTTAAATAATAATAATAATGATAATAATAATAACAGTAATAATAATAATAACAATAATAATAATAATAATAATAATAATAATAATATTATTATTATTATTATTATTATTATTATTATTAAAAAATCTATAATAATGAGTACTGTAACGTATGGGGCGAAAACGTGGCATTTAAACACGAATCAGAGATTGAAACTCCTCTCCACTGAAATGAATTGTTTTAGACGTTCCACTAGACATTCTGAATTGGAAAAAATTCGAAACAGAACCATTAGACAAGAAATGGGAGTTAATAGTACATTGTTAGATTTCATTAGCTACAAGCAATTAGAATGGTATAGCCAGGTACGTAGAATGCTAGAAACAAGATTGCCCAGACAGATTTTGGAATTGATTCCGCCAGGAAGAGGAAAGAGGGGAAGATCAAGGAAAACCTGGATGGACGATATAAGAAGTGGAATGAAGGAGAGAGGCTTGGAAGAACGGGATTGGGAGGCAAGAGAAGAATGGAGGAAGAAGATAAGAATTTAAACACTTTGGATATAGGAAGATGTAGTTTACGTTTAACCCTGTTAATATTATTACTATTTAAATTATTATTATTATAATTATTATTATAATTATTATTATTATTATTATTATTATTATTATTATTATTATTATTATAATTAATAGAATTCCTGTTATACAATTTGACCAATTTTCTTCCCAGTAGTAAGTTACAAGATATAAATCAGAGACTCCAAATTCGATTCTAAGCAAATGCAACAGGCATTTTTTGTCTGCCTCTCATATGGTCCAGGCGTTTATCAGTTTCATAGACCTGCTGTGATGTCGCAATCGATAACATTGCGCCATGCCGCTACCTGCTTATGCCTTGTACAGCTACACATGCACTACAAAATAATGCAGAAAACTGAGGTGAGAGAGGGTTCTTCAACGTAATGATGTTACTAATGAAGATATGTTGATAGCGATTTGGTGTAGTAAAAGCTATTTTAATTCTCAGAAATGAAGGCAAGAAGAGATTAGACACTTGCAGTACATTTATTTATATATATAATTATGTCGTGTTTGAAACAGAAAGTTTACTGGTAATCTTATGTTATGTATACTAAAATATAAAAGGAGAATTGCATCAGTCAGATTGTAAATATGTTGTCTCATATCCCCTTCATTTATAGATGTTGATTCAGGAGAAATAGTAAATATTTTCGGGGTTGGTGATATGGACTATTATAAATAAAAATGTTCGTATAAACATGTGTCTAATTTTAAAAAAAGGGTGTGGACTTACAACTGAATGTTACGCATGAAAAGCCTAATAAATAAGTGTATGAAGGAAAGAAGACTGTAATTTAATTCATTAATGAAGTAAGTTATTACGGATATACAGTGACAAAAACAGTAGAACATTATAATTTTATTGTGGTTAGGAACTTTATTTTTATCATATGAAGAGTCCACTGCAAGAATGATGGATGTCACTTTCTTGTTGAAAATGAACCAAGACTGTCAATGCATAGCTTAAGACATATAGAATGTACACACAGCGTTATATGGCATTAACACTGATAGTCATTGTGCAGTAATGATCGGAAAATCACAGTTAAGCTTTGAGCGCTAAGCATTTCAAACTTTCAATTGCTTCTCCTGCAAAATGTATTCCAAATGACATCCATCATTCTTGCAGTGGACTCTTCATATCTTAACCTTCCAGTGCTGGCGCCAAGTCTCACAGACCCGGCACAATTACTTTTACTATTTACTCTGAAGTATTGGGGGGTAGAAATCTGTTTCTCCACCTAGCTTCCTGTTTCTTCCCATAGTTGACATGTGAGTACCGACTTGGATATTCGTGCAGCAGTTAGCGAGATAATTACGTAACGGGTCTGTCAGACTTGGCGCCAGTGTTGGCGTTACACAGTTTCGTTTTGAAGTTTTAGTGCTTAAGAATTATTTGTGGTAGTAATGAACTGATTGGTTCAAATATCAGCGGATTATTCTGTTTACTGATGATATGAAACATTTTGCTAGTTTTTAATTAATATTTAGCTTACGATATACTTCAAAAATGTCTTATGAAGAAAATGAAAAACGAGTTGTGACTTTGCTAGATACTTCTAAAATGTCTTACAAAGAAAATGAAAAATGAGTTGTGAGTTTGCTAGACGAGGTTTTAAGCTGTAAGAATGATAGTGAACCCTGTGATGATGACGCCGACACTGATGAAGAAGATGGTTTGATGGCAATACAGATACAGAACAGGAAGGTGAGAGCAAGTGGTGATGATGAACAATTTGAGATTCCGAACAAATTTCCTAGAGTTCCCGGCTTCAAATCTAAAGATGGTACGGTATGGAGACAACACTGCTCACCAAAGGCTGTTGGGACTCGGCAGTGTAATATTGTGACGCATCTACCAGGTGTGAGGCCATGAGCTAGAGAGGCTAAAACTCCTAATGATTGTTGGTCTCTTGTTTTTGATGATGGCATATTAAATGTTATTTATAATTATTAGTCATCTACGTTTTGACAATACAGAAACAAGAAACGATAGAAAACAATTGGATAAGTTAGCTCCAATTCGTCAGGTGTTTGAAATGTTTTTGAACAACTGCAAAAAAGGATACACAATAGGTGAATTTGCAACAGTAGCTGAAATGTTGGGGGCTTTCATAGGCAGATGCTCATTCAAACAGTGTATGCCTAAAAAACCTAATAAATATGGCATCAAAATGTTTTCCTTAGTTAATGCTAAGACATGGTATGTCCTAAATATGGAATCATATGTTGGTCAACAACCAGAAGGTCCATTTAGTGCAAAAAATGCTCCTCGAAGTATAGTCGAGCGACTTTTTCAACCAATATTAGGAACAGGGAGGAACATTACATGTGATAATTGGTTCACTTACTTTCCTCTTATTGCAAGCTTGCTGAATCGCCATAGAAAAACCTGTGTGGGAACAGTTCGAAAGAATAAAAGGGAGCTGCCAATAGAATTTGTGGATTCCAAAAAGAGACCAGTGGGATCTAGTGTGTTTGGTTTCCAAGAAGACATTACCATTGTTTCTTACGTACCGAAAAAGGGCAAAAATGTAATTTTAGCATCTAGTATGCATCATGATGACTCAATAGATTCATCAACAAGTGACAGAAATTGTCACCTTCTATAACTCCACTAAGAGAGGTGTCGACGTGGTTGACAAACTTTGTGCTTATTATATTAATTGTTAAAATTTGTGCTGCCTATGATGTCGCAAGAAATACCAGAAGATGGCCAATGGTGATGTATGCACTACTGAATATTGCTGGAATAAATTCGCAAGTCATTTGTATTTTTTTTATTTCAGTAGGTTATTTTACGACGCTTTATCAACACCTTAGGTTATTTAGCGTCTGAATGAGATGAAGGTGATAATGCCGGTGAAATGAGTCCGGGGTCCAGCACCGAAAGTTACCCAGCATTTGCTCATATTGGGTTGAGGGAAAACCCCAGAAAAAACCTCAACCAGGTAACTTGCCCCGACCGGGAATCGAACCCGGGCCACCTGGTTTCGCGGCCAGACGTGCTAACCGTTACTCCACAGGTGTGGACTGTGATTTGTATCTTTAACAATCAGAAGGAAAACAGTGTCCACAGGAAGTACGTGAAGGAGTTGGCCGTGGGATAAACAGATGATCACTTGAAACGTAGAGCTGCCCTTACAAATCTTCCACGTGAAGTACGAGAAAGAGGGCAAGAGGTTGCTGGAACATCTTTTCAATATGTTAAGGCTGATCAGTTTCCAGAGGAAACGAGAAAAAGGTGCTTTTTCTGCAAAAAGGACAGTAAAACAAAATACTTTTGTAAAATATGTAAAAAATTTATATGTTTAAGTCATGCTCAGTTTTCATGCTCTGAATGCAGTGCTTAAATGATCTTCTGTCTCAAACCAGTATTTAAATATTATTTTTACTTTTTTAAGGAAAACCATACACAATATTTCAATTGTTTGCCGATTTGAAAGGCTTTTGTTGGTAAAGTTCACATTACATTCACTTTTTTTTCAATCTTTTAAAATTAATTAAAATAAATGTTATATAACAACAAACTGCTTATTATTTGCAATTCACCCATTTCAGTATATCCTATGGATGCTGTCAAATTGCTAAAATATTAATAAATTGGTTGGAAGGGTCAGAAATACAATTAAATATATATGGGTCTACCAGACTTGGCGCCAGCAGTGATGTTCTAAAAGAGGGCGCCACTACTGGAAGGTTAAATTATGAGTTAATGAATTCATAGGCCTCATTGATCTACTGCTGTTGATATTTGAGTGCCAATATTAAAATTATATTAGTTAATTTACTAATTAATTTACAATTAACACATTATTTGTAATTGGTAGGCCTATTGTAGTGCATAATGATTTATATAAATTTTTTGCTGTGAAACTTTGCCTTTTGTCAGACAGAACCATTTTATAAGT